>NC_083649.1:10091145-10371145 GCF_963576545.1 Limanda limanda | reverse complement strand
CATTTCCTGATAGTGGGAGGAAGTGGAGACACATCTATTTACAGTTTTCCCAAAGTTGTATTATCTGTAATATGCTGTAATTATTTAACTTCTAGGAGAAAGTGTTCGGGACAATCTAACTACTCATAAAAAGTAATGTGCTTTCAGTTACCGACTTAAGATTGATAACTTTGGATTTCAAACCTTAACAAATAGCGAGTAAAGATGTTTTCTAACAGTTTGTTGCTTTTTTGTTTCCGTTGTTGTTTTTCTGAGCGGTTACACAACCGGCCACATTTTTCCAGCTGCATGGAGCTTCTCTCCTTCTGTTGTTAATAACATTGCGGGACAAAAACATGTAAATCTTGCATTGTGGTCTATTTTAAGTATTATTTATTATTTTGCTATTTTGGTTGTTGTTAATGGGTGAACATACTTTTGGGTGGGGCAAACTTTTTGTCCATTGGTTAATGTGCTCTTGAAAAAAAAACAAAAGTGCTTGTATGACTGAGGAGAGAAAAAGAGAGAGAGGGAGGGAGGGAGGGTGAGAGAGGTGGCGTGGGAGAGGGAGAGGCTGAGTAATTTACACCAGGAAGTAATTATGTAAATTCTAAGCTGGTCTTCTAGTTTACAGTCCAGCCATAAACTCACTGTGATGTCTGACTTGCAATAAACATTATTTATTCCTTTGTTTATTAATGCTTCCACTGCTCTTCCTCCCCCGTGTCCCTGTGTTATATTTTTTTTATTTAAAGAAAGTAACTAATACAGAAACCCGAGGCACGAAAAAGTGTGTCCGCGTTTTTTAAAAGAAAAAGAAAAAAAACTAGAAAGGGGGTAAGCTAATGTCATTATCTTTTATGAAACAAACATGAGTCCTTGATGTGGGTTCCTTACATGTGGCTGGTTATGTTTTGTGTTTGCTGAATGAGAAGCTGAAGTTTCAAAGTGGAAATTAAACAGATTTAAAGGCCTCGGGGCAAAGAAAGTGAAAAGTTAAAATCGGTTGAGGTCAAAGTTTGCCCAGTTGTGTGTCTGCACGTGGACCGACGTGTTGCAATAGGACTTTCAAAGTGGTTTGATTTGAAATGAAGGGGGAAAAAACACCATGAATACATCAGCTCCTTTAGACATTATAAGCAACAGGAGCAGGAAAAGCATCACGTGATCTCTGACATGCAGTCAAACGGTTCATATCCAGTATCTTGACTTACAGACAACATCCAATCCAAGCTGTGTAAATGTCCTTATTTTTCACAACAAAAACTGACATATTTCAAAATATGTGTGTATTGGAAAGAGTTTTTAGTTTGGATTGGGGATGATTGAGCATTTAGAAAACAATGACTTAAGCCTGCTGTGTGGAGGTAAAGCGAAGAGAAACTTTGCTGATGTTTACTCGTGAAGTATTTACAACTATGTTTAACTTACAAATCAAGACATAAAGACCCCCGATTCAATTATTTTTACCCAGCTCAGGTCGAGCGACAAGTGTTGCTGCGCGTTTTTTGAAAGTTGCCTAATACTTCATGTCTTATTTTCATAACATCTTGATAGTCCTGTCAAAACATCTGCAAACCTCTGTCGGGTGCCAATAAGCCACCTGCTGAAAAACATCAAGCATAGGTTAAAGTCCGCAGAGACCCGGCAGCTTGTTTTCAACCGTCAGGGAGGCAGGATTCCTCAATGACATGTTGTATCCCATCCTAACTGTAACATCCTCCCCACAGGGTAAATAAAAACTCTAACTTTGTGTGTGTGTGTGTGTCTGTGTGTGTGTAATCAGAAAAAGATATATGATTTACCCCTCTCAAAGGAAAGAGCCTCCATTGACGTACTAACATGCACAGCTCATTTGTTTAGGCAAGAGAAAGACACAAATGCATGAGTGCATGTGAAAGTCTGTGAACTAATGTGTGTGTTTGTGTGTGTTTGTGTGTGTGTGTGAATGTGTGCACGTGTGCAGCAGATAGCCTCTGTGTTTATTTAGTTTGAGGTGACAGCAGGAAGGAAGGCAGGTTAACGAGCTGCCGGCTCCAGGCACCCAGGCACATGGTGATTACGCAATCTCAGCCAACTCCTCTTTCCCTCTCACATACACACACACACACAGAAACAAACCACCACACTCACACACACAGAAACAAACACACACACTGATAATGCACTCACCTGGGTTGGGAAACAGACGCACTCACATTCAAGGGTTTTCACACCAGCTCGATGGGACTTAAACTCCGAGCTACACTTAACCAACAAAACAGCGTCACTCTTCCTCACATGGACGGTAACTCGAAAGGCTTTTGTGAACAGAATGTACTGAAGCTGGATTTGTAATTCCTGTTAGCATGTTCCCGTGGCCCTGTTGAAGATGCTTCAGAAGTAGGAATACATTTTTACCACTTAGCTAAGGTTCTCGGAATTGTCATACCACCACCGTAACACTAGATGGCGATCAATCGGTCTATCTATGGTGTGTTTTGGCAATTTCGTCCAGCGCCATCTTGGCTTTAAGATACCAGAAGTGACAGAGAGCACAAGGACACATGCACACCTACTTACACCTGCAGCCTGCACCCATAGGACGGTACTCGCTGTCAATCATATGGTATCCATGACCCCTATGCATGTTGAAAGTAAGAAATAGGATCGTTTTCTCACAGACTTTCATAAAAACTGACTTTTTCTTGCAACCAGTGGAGTCTCCCTCTGCTGGTCTTTCAAAAGAACACAGGTTTTAGGCTCTTCAGCATTGGCTTCAATTTCTGGAGCCTGAGTTCACATCCATTTTTATGCAAAGGCCAAACAAGGATTTTAGCATTAGAAAATAATCTCCATCCAAAATAACAAACCTAGAAATCCAAATGACATGTATGACTGTTTACGCACACTGGTCATGTGCACGGTTAGCATTACAGGGTCACCAGCTAGCAAGCGTACGTGCACTTATACATTCTCACATGTACACACACACACAGACACACACAGCTGCACAAGCTCACTAACATGTCTACCAGGTGCAGAGTCTGCAATTGTATTTTGAGCAGTGTTGAAACGTCCAACCTGTGATTTACAGACCTAAAGGCAGAACAGAGGGAAAGGAGGACAGAAAGACAGAGAGAAGTGGTGTTGGAAAAGGACAAATTAGTGTAATTTATAAATACATGTATGTGTGCATGTGTGCGTGTGTGCATGTGTTTGTGTGCATATGGCAATGATGGTCAGCCAAGCAGAGAAGACCACCCACGTCACTCTCACCTTTGACCCCCTCACCCAAACTCCACTGAATGGCTCTCTAATGGAGGCCAGACTTTGAGTGTGTGTTTGTGTGTTTCCACGTGCACTCGTACTTGGTTGCATGTGTCCATCTATGTGTGCAAGAGAGTGACAGAGAGAGGAAAGAGAGCGAGAGAGGCAGAGTTTGTGAGCACAAAGAAAAACCAACTCCAGAAAGTGGAGGAAGTTTACACAGCCGACACTGCAGAGCTCCAGGAGCTGCTCTATTTATAAAGACAGCAAACCCTCACTATATATGTGTGCGTTCGTGTACACAAGAGTATGTTTTCATGTGCTGTTTGTGTTTGCGTGAGTGCACGTCAGCATGTGCACAGCCATGCGTGTCTGTGTCCGTGCATGTGTGTGTCTTAAAATTAATAAATACACACAATTGAAGGCTTCCTGTTATTTGGCGGTGAGGCCAGAGGAAGTTATTTTGTGGTACACTGATAATTTTGGTCAGAACACCGGGCTATAAATACTGTCAGCGCCGTGCACTCCATCCCGCCTTCCACTCCCCGCTCCATCCCTCCATTCCTCCCAGAAATGAAAAACTGGTGTGCTGCAGGAAAACAAGGGCAAAACAAGCAGGCAGGGAGTTGTTTTTAGATTTCGTACAGCGTCCCTCTCTCCAGAGAGCTGTGGGGTCAAGTTCATCGTGAGATACAGACTTTACGTGGCCCAAAAGGTTTTTAATATGTAAACACAGTTGGAATCTACATGTTTACAGCCTATTAGTAGGCGCTATGGAAACCTACATGCAAGTTTTCAGGTGGTGGAGATGGTTGCTTGCCAAGAGATTTGGCCATTGTTGGGTTTAAAGGTCAAGCGGTTGCTATAAGGCCCTTGATCGATGCTACTTCTCCAGGGCAGACGGGAGGCTAGGATAGTGACTTGCTATCCCGTCTGGGGCTAGCTGGCTAGCATGCTAAATCCAGTAGAAGCAAAGAAGCTACAGAACAGTTAGCACAGCTGAGACTGAGCTGTAGGTATGTAAAGCATTATGATTTTTTTTCGATTTCTCGAAACAGCTAACAATAGCTATGTAGCAATGGCATTAACTTACATTTCGCCCTTTCAACCCTTCGTAAAGCTAATGCAGATTCATAGTGTTTGTACAAGGAACTTAACCATTATTCTTACTCATTTAAAAAAGTAATCCTGAATCTAATTTTAAAAACTAAATCTAAATCCTACCTCAAGTTTAGCCCGCATGCTAACTGCAAGTCCAGCTCTGTCACAACATAAACACATCACGGTTGTGGTTCTTCATGCTACATAAGTGTTGCTTTCCTGTCTGGGCCTGAACTGGATACATTTAATGTGAGTTTTGCTAAAATTTTAACCACTCTGGTCACTGCAAAGACCTACATTAGCTCAGGTTCATTTTGTACGCCAACTGTGTCCAGTGCTTTACGCTGAGGGACGAGGCAGATGAAGGCACAAAGTTTCACTGGGTTACTTGTTCCTTCTTTTCAAAGAACGTAGATACTGTAGTTGATTTTAAGTCAATTTCACATTTATAATTCTGATACCATAAATACTCACCACTTAAAGGGACTCTTACCTTTGTTGCATTTTTACACTTTTTTTGGATAAGGTTAAATTGGTATTAATAAGGTAATGACACTCTAAAATGCAAGACAGACCCACCAGGAGTAAAAACAAACAATTATTTCACTCTCATAATATTTAGTGAAAACTTCAACCAATAAAATTCTTCGGACCGAAGGACCTTAGTGGCCGACAGACCTGTCTGTTTGCTGCATGGACATGCAGGTTTTCCGTCTGCTTCTTGTGGCGCATTCAAATAACTATTGAACTGAAAAATATATATGTGAATGTAAATGTATATAACTTACCGGTGCTTCTGAATCCGAATCCATTGCTTTGGTAAACAAAAACTCATGTGCGTGCGCGGAGGCAGTAGGTTGTTAATCTGCTTGTAAATAAAGTTTCTTCAAAAAAACACCGCGGATGGGAACGAGGGGGTGGAGCATTGGAGGAAGGAATTATAAATATGTGGGCCTTTACCATACAAAGCAAAAAAATACATCTTAAAATAAGAAGAAATGAAATATGCCAGATTTAGCTTTCAGCTCGTTTCCACACACTAAATCTAAAACCAAAAAAACGTTAATTTACATACAACCATCAAAGTCCATATCACACAATCAGTTATACAGACAATTCTAGGAGTGCACACCAACATATACAAGCACTTTCATTCAATAATTTTCATCATGAATTGGAACAAATGGCCTTGAGGTTCCAGACATGCCAGTCAAAAATAGAGGGAACGAACAAAACCAACGCAATCTTTGGTTTTGGTCCCTCAAGATAGTTAACAGTGCGGAAACAATTGTAAAGTTAATAGTGTCAGTGTTTTGCTTGAAGGGAAAACAACTCAAACAATTGTAAAGAAAATGTAGAAGTGCTGTAAGTGGTTGTCAAATACCCTGATATTTTGTGGTTTTACGGTCATAACAACTTTGACCCTAGAAGCTGTTAAATATTGGAACACATCCGACACACGAAAAAGATCTCATATCATGAATGTAAACTCCCAAAGAGAGACACACACACACACACACACACCCAGTGTGACGAGGCCTAATGCGCAGGCACACACACTAACATGGCACTCAAAGACGTATGTGGTCACTGCATGAGGCATGCCAGGAAATTCTTTCAAGGGCATGTTAATAATCCAGATGCTTTTGAATAAAAACAAGCCTCCAAATCAGAGAGCGGAAATTTGATTTGACCACAGTTCTGCATGGCGATACAGAGATGTTTATCTGTCCCTGCCTATCTCTGTAGCCGGATGGCTGAGTGGCCACTTGGTGTTTACCTATGATAAGGGCTTTCTGTTTGACTACCAGTTAAGCTGCAGTCAACAGAGAGGCCACAGTGGGGAACGTAGTATTTATAAAAACCTAATTGTTGCTCTTAGAGATTCAGCCGAGTCGGGCTTGGAGCTCCACACTCCGGGTCCGGGTCAAACAGGGTGGGATGATAGTTACTGTGATTTCTTTTATGTCACTTTGGCAAAGGATAGGCGGAGCGTGTGCTGCGCAGGACCACACAAGAAAGGAAAGAAACTTTAGAAAAAGTAAAACATGACGCTTTAACTTCATAACCCACACATCTTAAATCACATTCTACAAACCGATCCATGTATATACAACAACTACTGTTTGATGAAGTAGCACTTAAATAGAAACGAAGGATAAGTACATAACTGCACAAGACTTTTGCATTTGTGTTGTGTTATATTCGTCATTCACACAAGTTTGTGTGAAACTGCACTTCAGCTTGTTTTAGTTTGTGACATTTAGACAAAATGGGCTGAATTGTTTAAATAATTTAACAATGCTCAACACAGTACTGACATCATTAAAAGCAGGAAACTCTAAAGTATCTCTCCATAAAAAACAGGTATTTCTAGTTTGTCCACACCATCAATGAGGGGAGGGTGAACAACAAACGCATCTTGAGATTATCCAGTGCAGTTCAACAGCAACTCAAACTACATTCTCTAAACTGATCATGCAAACAAACTTTAATGAGGGTAGGTTTTATTGCAGGACTCTCGTATTAGACTCGCTTTAGCTAAGTGAACCTAATAAACACATGCAACTGTTGTAAGGTTCATAATCACTACACACATTGTATTTACAACACTTAGCTATCTGTGCACTAGCTCCTATCCCAACATTTAAATATATTTCTTTCAGTCATTGTCTGTTCCTCTTCCTCCTCCTCAGACATCAACAGATTGCAGTCATAATTGACAAGTGTTCACTGTGTGATTATCGTTCCTCTCAATCACTCCCTGGTTTGTTATGGGACTTTATCCGCAGGCAATATCCGAACTCGCCGTTTACCCATCACATAATGTGGCTCATTCAGCTGAGGACATCTTGATTGGGTCGGCTAAACGTCTGGTTCTCATTTAGGATGGAGGATGGGTTGGAGAGAGAGAGAAAGAAAAAATGGAGGAGGTTAGGCAGGGAGAGGAGGACACAATGAGAGAGGTGAGTGAAAAATAAGAGATGACTGCCAGCCAAACAAAATGAGCAAAGAAAAAGACTGATTTTTTAAGATTGTGCAAAAGTTGGCATCTGCTGGTGAACTTGGATCTCTTCTGAGCTACTGAACTGATCTGGGGCGATACACTGTAGCACAGAACCTGTATTGATTTCATTTATTTACACTGCAAAAAAAAGAAGTTTACCCTAGTTTCCCTGAGCGATTATGATAAACTCTGATAACCTGCTGTCCAGAGGAAGGACCTTGTGACAAACATCCGATATATTCTGGTATGAGTTGGTTCCCTCTGGAATATTCCTGAAGGACCTGCATGTTCCCCTTTAAAGATGCAAACTAGCAAATGAGGATATTTCCCAGGAATCAATGCAGCTCCACTATCAAACTACATTCACATGTTTTTTTGCTTCTAAACTTGTTTATCTCACGTACATACTGCCACGTGCCCATCAATTATGAAAAGTGGGTATCTCATCCTATTCAGGTGGCTAGAAATTATTTTACATATTGGGAAATGATAATCACTCATGTCTCTCAGTTAAATACGAAGCTAAAGTCAAGAGGTGGATAGCCTAGCTTAGCATAAACACTGGAATTAGTGGGAGAGCGTAAGCAAGGCTCTGTCCTGAGTTTTTAAAAATGTGCCTGTCAACACATAAGGCAAATAAATTTAAGGATTTATCATTAAATAATGAATGATGATTAAGTGCTGAGTTATGTGGCGGTGAACGTGGGATTAGGGATTTATAAACTACTAATAATGCTGCCTTTGCATACTAAAAGATATACGTGGTTTTGCCCAAATAACACATACATGAGTCCTTTACGTTGGCCTGGTCGTTAGGCAAAACCTTCACTGGAGGGCAGCGCAGAGAGTAGAGCTTCTGACGACAACAAACATTGCGATGATGGAGGTGGTTTGCGAGAAACGCAAAAAGCTTCCACGTTGCAAACTGTCCCCTTTCTAAGAAAGAAGGAATGGGCACGATGACAAACAAAAATCATCCAGCAGGGTTGTTGCATCAGAAAATGGCGGCATCATGTTCACATGTCAGCAACATCAGATAAACACACACCGGCCACACACAGACAGATATATATATTCTGTCACACACTTGTCTGCTCTGTAAAAGAAATTAGATCTAACACACACTTATTACGATTATATTCACAAGTTTGTAGCTAACTTCGTAAAGTGTGTGTCTGCATACACACACACACACACACGTGCAAACACACACTGACTGGGCATGTTTATGTGACAGTGTAGAGTTCATGTAAGAGATAAGGGACGGTAGAGTCAACAGTTCTGTAGATAGCCTGCTGATAGAGTGTTCTCTTGCTTCCGCTGCCTTTTGTTTACCTAATGATCAAGTGTGTGTGTGTGTGTGTGTGTGTGTGTTTGTGTGAGAGAACGTGAGAACTTGCTATGTGGGTAGTTTCATGCTTCCATTGTGCCACCACCAGAGACCTGTGCCACAAAACAAGTTCAACTAAGTCAACTCTTGTGGTCTATCTTCACTGAGCTAAACATCGGCCTTCCTGGATAACACCAGTACCACAGACCTACGTATCAACTGGTTCAGGTAACATTAGGTTTAAACTTAGTAACAAACACATGCTGGAGCGGTTCATGACAAGCAAGACTGCCAGAACCACGAATTAAGGCCTGAATATGATAAATGATTATATAGTGACAGCAGAAAGAGCTTTCCAATGTAATACATAAATACCATGATCACATAACTAGAATATAATAAAGTGGTGTAGAAATACTGAGTATCTTCACATGTCTACAGTCAAGTCATTTCAACTCCTCCTGGATAACCATGAGCTGGATGACTGAGTATAAACAGAAATAGACATATCCATTTCTTTATTTTGACCTCATTCTTACTTCTTTGGTCCTTGTTAGGATCCAGAAGGTCGTCAGAGAGGTCAATAGTCGAACTGTCGGCTGAGCAGCTGAGCAGCACGGGTAACAATGGCGATCTACCCTGTTTGCCAAAGAAAAAAAGAAAAAGATTGTCAGGATCACAGTAAATGTAGGTATTTCACCGACCAGGAACTTGATCCAAAATGGAGCCAGTTATTGGAACCAAAATCTCATCAAGCGTTGAGACACATGTCTCGGGCCTCAGGTCACTTTTAGTTTTTGTAATATTTAATTAAAAACTGTCACCTGTGCCAAAAGTTGAAGTACTTTATAACAAGAGCAGATATCTTTGCAAAAACGAAATGGCACACTGTATGCCATCATGGCCGCTGTTCTGTTGTTTACTGGACGTTATTCTGGAAAGAGTTTGACAGAGTTTGAGCAAATACAGATAAGACCAACAGGTGAGATTCATCAGCTACGAGGAAGAGCTCCAGCAAAGTGCGATAAAGACAGACAGGCAGTTGTCGTACTTTTCTCTCTGCAGTTTCCGATTGGACGCAGAGCGAAGGAGTCAAGCATCAGCGGAGGAAATTGGGAATGTGAAACATGCCAGATTACAGAAGAAAACGGAGGGCCTGCAGATAAGCTCAGTAGCTTCAACCCTGGGAAAAACATGCACTCAGCCACACACACATAGACACAAACCAACTTGTGCACATACACACACTCGCACAACTGCAAAAGCCATTTCAGATTTTGAACCACCTGCTGCATTCCACAGCCAATAAGTCAGCTACTTAAGGAGCCAGCTTTTAATCAGCCGGTCAAACAGCCGGGCAATAAAGACACAATGCATCCCGACAGCTAGTCAACAAGTAAACTAACCAGTTATTATCCACACAGTTACTGGAAGTTACTGCGAAAATAATATGCACATAAACAGCAACTTGCAATGGCATCAAGCAAGGAAGCAGTAAACAGCCACATACAGCTAAATATTAACCATAAGGGACCCTCGTGTACAAGGAAAGATTCCGGCACACGACAGAGGAGTTTTGTAGTGATACTGCAGATGCTAGCGGAGCACTGGCAGGCCTGTCAGGTGGCCGGCCAGCCACCCACACACCCAGCCAGCCAGGACAGGACAAGAGCAGAGGAAGCAGTCATTATGGAGGAAGCCAGGGCGTCTTAAAGCCATTATATGCCCCTCAGAGGCAGAGGCAGTCGGAGGCAACACGGCTGACTGGAGCGCTTCAAAGCAGGAAGGATCCCAGCCACCGCCACCTCCACGGAGACTACATGTTCAAGGGGAAGTGAGGAGTTTACAGGGTGAGATGGGGGTTACATGGCAGGCCGATTGACAGGAGATACAAGGGTATATGAAGGGAAGGGGATGATTTTGTAGGGCTTCTTTATTTTAGCTCGATATGTGGTTTAGTGTAGGTTTAACAGCGTCTAGCCACGGTTTCATCTGCTGAGATTTCTGCCGACATCACAAAACAAACGAAGGGAACAGATTTAGTTATTGGTGCTCACATCATTTAACACAAAGAGACTACTTTCTGACTAAAGATGCACTAATTCATATTTGTATAGTTAAAGAAAGGGTGAAATGGTTCATGTAAAGTGATGAACTCTGAGAGAACGATCCCACAGCTGCAGCTCAACACAGGTCTAAAGTGTTTTAGCACATTTTTGTGTCGAGACCAGAGCAAGATGAGGATGAAAATGCAGATGACACGTGGAGACAGATAAGTCTTTAATTTGACTTACAAATAAAGTAGAAATGTATCCAAAAGTTAGGGTAGACGTGGTATCCAAAATAAAAGCATAAAGGAAGGACACAAGGAGGAACTGAGGAACTGAAGAGTTGAACTGGCAAAGAGGAAACACCAGGATTAACTATACCAGTTAACAAGACACAGGTGAAGCTATTGAGGGCGGAGCAGGTAATCAACAGAGGAGGGAAAACCAGACAAATGCAGGAAGTAAAGCAAGAGAGACACACAAGGAACAAATTTTCTTAATAAATCAGGAAATGTGCCAACAAATTAAAATCCAAATATACAAAGCAAAGTCCAAACACAAGGAGACTATGAGTCCAAAACATGAAGCAAAGGTCAAACACAAAAGTACGAAGTCCGCAAGTGTCCTTTGTCAGGGGCAGGATCGTGACATTTGGCTCATTGGTTTGGTTATAGCCTGTAGTTTTTCTGTTTAGGCTAAATCCATTCTAATAACTTATAGTATTAAACCAGCGTTTTAGGAAAAAAATGGTTTCCGCCCGAAGACCCATTTTAATCTCTGTCCATTTCTATACACCTGTATATTGCATGATCATTCACGTACATTGGGTATTTGTGTGCTGGGGTAAACAGGAAGCATATTGTCTGCTCTGCAGTTGGTTGCTTAGTTCCAGAAAATACATCAAACGCAAAACAGTACAAAGTAAGAGCAGGGATTTCTTTCCTTAAGCCAAAAAAACGAGGGGAAATTGTTATAGAAAGTCGCTTTGCATTCACGGCCAGTAATCGAGTCGTGACTTACAAAATCAGGAAACGGCTTTGTCATTGTTTCTAAACATCTCAAACTAAAATAAGTGTAGAAGCCTTTTCAAAGTTCTCCAATTGAGGGGCTCGGAAACTATAGAGTAGTGTAAACGTTTCAAAAGTGATAACTATTGTGGCCTAAGTTTGCTCCAGAGCAGCAGCTGTTTGAAGCAGAAGGCTCTGAAAACTGACTCTATACATTTCCTATCCAACACTTAACAGCAGAAAGAAAAATTAGCAACCAACCATTAAACATAGACTGAGCAAAACAGCGAGTTAATATTGGACTTAATTGGTTGGACAGAAAAATTACTCTACACAAATTCAAATGTCTACCGGATGTAGAGTTAATGTCAAAGTTATGTTGACATCATTCTTTGTATGTTCAGTAATTCTTGAGACTGTCCTCCCATAACCACGCAGAAACTTAAGTAGTATTCTGTTTTAGAACTGAACACAACCTTTAGAATACTGGAATGATTTTTTTTATTTTTTATTCCAAGAATTAAATCGAAGGAGCAGGGATAGAGATGATGTAAAGTGATGATTGTTGTGGAATGGGACGGAACGAAAAGGAAGGAAAAGACGGCGGTGAGTTCTTGCAGAGCGTAAGGACGGAAAGCAGTGGGTGAAAGATGGAGAAAAGAGGTTTTCATGGAAGAGAAAATGGCTTGGCTGTAGAATAGTAAAACCATAAACAAGAGGAATAGTTGAACTGTTGAAGGCTGTTGGAACAGCGCGCTGGAGAAACAGAAAAACAGACATTTTTCAAGATTTCTCCCTCCAATGTCATTACCATAATGTGGATTATTTCCCAAAAGATTGATAATAATCCTTCCTTTCCCGAAGTATTGTCTTCTTCTCCAATAATTGCATCATCCCTACCTCTATTTTGTTGATTTTTCCATGCCCACTTCCCTTTGCTCTCTAATTTCTGAGACCGTCCTACCATAGAAAATGCAGCCGCAGAGGTCGTTTGCGGAAGCAGTTTATTACAACCCATAGTTATGTTTTATTGTAACTATGACTACAGGTTGTGTGAGACAGTTGACATCAGTAGTTTCAGCAAACGCCCCAAAACCAGGGAGGAGGTCGGGGTCAGATTGATGAGACCATGACGACAGGAAAGTCCTCAAAGCCCAGAGTTACTTATGGTAACCTTGATCTTTATTTATACACATATGCACAATATGGTTGAGTTAGGTGCTAAAATCAATGTGCTGCGAATTAATTTATTTTTAAAACAAAAAGCACAGGAATTTTGAAATATAAGTACTATAGTACAAACCACATCCAGTTTGAAAGAAACACTTACACGATTAAGTAAATATATGTGTGTATGTGGAGTAATCAAAAGATATAACATTTTAAGAATTGCTGACAAATATAAATTTACGAATAATTTAGTTTAGAGTTATGTTTTTGTGTCTAAACCAAACCTTTCTTATGGCAATGTCACGTCATTGAGAGAAGGTTATTTATTCGTCAAGTTATCTTTTTTCCATCTCTCTCCCTCCCACCACCCTTATCTTTCTCCCTTCTGTTTTTCTTTTTTTTTATTCTGTTACGTTTACTACTTCACCCCTCTCTTGCGTCCATAGCAGCCTCCTCCTCCTCCTCCTCCTCTTCCTCCTCCTCCTCCTCCTCTTCTCTCCAGCACCTGTGCCCCTGCAGAGGGGGAGTTCCGGAGAAGAGGAAACCCCCAGGGCAGCCAGGCACCTCACAGATGGTTAGCAAATTACACCTTCATTACCTCTCCTCTTCCTCTCTTCCTCTGGCCAGTGCCTCACAATGACTCGCTGTTCCTGTGGCACTTCACATCTGTCAGCGGCTGACCTGTCTGCTCATAAAAGTAGCACATATTTGGAGAAGTTAAAGAAAAACTAAAGCCCAGCGATGCTTGTATCTTACGTTCTGAAGATTTTTTTAAAGGAACAAATAGCCGTCATATTAGGTAATAAATAAACAACTTGAAACAGTGTCAGCCGGGTGATGTACAAGAACAATTAACTTTCTTTTGGCTCCCTGCGTCGGTTTCGGGCTCATTTTCCAACAAGATCTTCACACATCGTTCGCTGCTGGACTGGAAGGAGAACACGTCAAGGAGGTAAAATAATAAACCAGTCTGATAGAAAGCTGCTCATGGGAGCTATAAAATGGAGCACTAATCATGATTCACTGTGGTCTAATGTATAACCCAACATTGGCCTGAGAAGCGTGTTATTTCAAACAGATAAATGACTTGTTAAAAATAAAAGTACCAAAGCTTTTGATTGATTTTTTAATAATTCAACAGACAAATTCAGCACAACACAGTAGAGAAAGTAGCTGTGGCAGATTGTGATTCAGGAATCTGCACATTTATTTCAGTCCTTGTTTTACTTTAGTCCACATAATTGAATATATTATGAAAAAATGTTCCAGCACATTGTGTACTTGAAAGAATCTTAAATAATAAATGTTTTATTATAAGACCACTGACAGGACAGGGGCACTTCAGGGGCCAGTTCCTCCCTTGCCCTGACCCAGGATACACCCCTGGAATCTGGGTTGTTGAGGATCAGTCTGCAGATTAAATGATGACCACAGAAAAATATCAGCACATCAGTATGAGAAGAGTCCTGACAGTGATTACTATACATATCAGCCATGTTTTGAATGTTTGCCATATCTGACCAAAATAGTACAAACAGAACAGAGCTCGCTGGTTAAGGCTTGCTTATTTTAGCTAAAGTTAGAGATCACACTGAAACTGTGAAAGTTAAAGCAGACATGTTATTCTCAAGTTCATAATTAAAATTGTAATTTGAGTTTTTACTCTACTGTTCAGAAAACACATCGCTTTCCTCACACTGTCCATTGCTGCAGCTCCTCTTTTCAGCCTCTGTCTGAAATGCCTGGTTTTAGATCCTGTATCTTTAAGGGCCCCACCCCCACCCCTCCAAATAACTCCCAGTCTGCTCCGCTCTGTTGTGATTGGTCAACCACTTCTGGCGCATGTAGCTTTACCTGGCTTTGTTAGGGGGGGGTGCCTGATCAGTGGTTAGACGTGGATCATGTAAATGTGTTTTTGGGAGGCAGGCTTTTTGAGTTAACATACTTTTTGCATACACAAAGAAAAAAAACTGAAAAAGGGTATGTCTCCTTTAAAATGCTGCTTTTCTGCCAAAAGTAGTGAAACCACAACTTGACAAAGGAGGTCACCAAAAGGTCAAATACAAACATCATGGAGCTGGTCACATGAAGGGTTTACCTTGTAGATTCTATCTGCATATTACATACTAGTGATTAACCAACCTGCACAATAAGAAAAGCTACGTACACGTAGACTTTCCAAGTCGCCCTGATTAAAGATGTGCAGCTCGGGTTGCAGACAGTGTGTAGGTTACCAGCTGCTTGTTAATTTGTAATGACCACGGACTGACTCACACACCCTGTATCTTATTTCCATGCCTCCTCCAGCCCAGCGGGGAAGCACGGGGCCCAGTGCTCCCATTAGTCAAGCCGAGGAAGGCATGGAATAATAATGAACGCACCTCACACGCATGAGCAAGTACAGCCCCCTCCCCCCCACCACCACCTCCACCACCACCACCGCCGCCGCTGTTGCCACTGCCAGTGAAGTTTCCAGGAGGTATTTCCATCATGTAAAATGTATGTCCCTCTCTCCCTTCAACAGATCCGTCCATCCTCCTTCCAGCCAGGAGACTTTCTGTTTTCTGCACCATGACGTTGGCCGAGTGAAATGCGTGAAAAAACAGACGTGACAGGTTTACTACACATCCCGTCGCCATGATTATTGATCTGTAGTTGTCATCAGCGTCATCATCATGGATCTTCACAGTCACGTCACCGTATAGTTTTTACATTTGGTTTGCTCATCTTCCTACTGGATTTCTTTTATACTTCTCTCACTTTTTTTGCGTGGCGTCCTTTTTTCTTTCTTTTTTTTACATGCACGCTTTCCACGGTTGTTTGATTGTGTAACTTCATTTTATCACTGTCGAGCAAACAACCTCATCAGACCAGTTCCGTAGCTGCGGGCAGTAAACTGTCTCAACAGCCTCCAGCCCTGTAGTCTTTTCCCGTGTCATGCCGAGCTGCATGCTGCGTCTGGCTTCTCCTCATGTTCAGTCTGGCTCCTCGGATCAAATGTAAAAGAAAAGTCAGGAGAGCAGCCGGCAGTGCAGGAATTTTCAAACGCCAGCTTAAAAGTCCTCTCTTTGAACTGGCTTTTTAATAAGAATGGTTTATAGACATTACTCTATTGCTTATAGTTTAAAATTGTATTCAATAACATCTGCTGTTAATATGTTTTAAAAATGTATGCTCTCTATTTATAGTTCTTTTTAAAAAATGGTATTGTTACAGCTTTTTAAATCTATTTAATGATATTTCAAGAATTTGAATACGCTTTGTTTGATTTCCATATTCTATTTCTTTATTATTATGATTATGATATTATTATAGCCATTGTTTTAGTTGCTTGCACATCACATAAAGCAACAGTGGGAATATACAAAGAGCAAAAGTCAGGAGAGCAGCCGGCAGTGAAGGAATTTTCAAACGCCAGCTTAAAAGTCTTCTTTTTAAACTGGCTTTTGAATAAGAATGGTTTATAGACATTACTCTATTGCTTATAATTTAAAATTGTATTCAATAACATCTGCTGTTATTATGTTTTAAAAATGTTCGTCTCTATTTATAGTTCTTTTTAAAAAATGGTATTGTTACAGCTTTTTTAATCTATTTAATTATATTTCAATGTCAGAATTTGAATACGCTTTGTTTGATTTCAATATTCTATTTCTTTATTATTATGATTATGATATTATTAAAGCCATTGTTTTAGTTGCTTGCACATCACATAAAGCAACAGTGGGCATATACAAAGTAAGCTGTGACGCCATCGAGTTTTTCTAAATATTTTAATTTGTGTGCACAGGGCATTAGTAACAACAACAACTTATAACCCAGCCCTGAAACAGAGCATTTCTCAAAGGTACATTCGTTTTCAAATGTACGAGAATTTCCCATAAGCCCTAGATGTAGGTGTTCATCACAACTCAACAGAAGAGACGGATTCAAGAGCACGTCTGACCGAAGGCTGATTCACGCTTCTGCGTCGAAGCCACGTCATAGGTACGTATGTAATCAACGCACCGGGCTGAGCATTCATAGTTGTGCATAGGTGTGTGTGTGAGTCACGCTGCAATTACATCGCCGAAACACTGGTGGCGGTAGAGTTTCCATGCAGGTGTTGAGTGTCTGGTTCGCTTATTCACTAATTCTCTGGTGTTTAATTCAGAACAATGGCAAGTGTTGCTGAGTAGAATCGTGTTGGAGCTGGAACTAGGGTTGCAAAATTCCGGGAATATTCAAAGTTGGAAACTTTCAATGGGAATTAACGGGAATTAACGGGAATAAACGGGAATATACGGGAATAAACGGGAGATGTTGTGGGTAATTTATACTAAATGTATTTACCTTGTCATATACAGACATAAATATAAACATTTTGTTATGTCATAGGCTGATTTGAGCCCTGAGGAAACTGTGGGCACTTGACTTCTGCTTCTGCATCGTGGAACTGAATGATGATGTATCTTTTTTTAAAGAACTGCAATGAAGAAAAGAAAAGACGTTGTCCTCGACCAATCACAGCTCTCGCAGTCTGCGTCGCCTTACACACGAGTGGCATGGCAGGGTGCAGCGTAGGGTACACGTCTACGCCTAGGCCCAACGCCAAGGCTTTATCCTGTGTCTATGGAAACTTTGGAATCTCCACTGGAATTTATAATTAAGTTTTATGGGGTTCTGCCGATGTCTCACTGCACGGCATAAGCTTGTCCTGGTGGTGGGGGGGGGGCGGTTCAGGTTAAGAGGTTAAAAATCTCCCTCGTTACCTGCATCATAAAAAGAGAGCGATGCTGGGTGCAGACACACGGATGAGACACAGTGACGACACAGGAGCGGTGGAGGCAGACGGGGGAGATGGAGATAAAGGGGGGGGGGGTTGGGGGGGGACCCACAGCAGGCCACAAGTCCGCGGCTGCTTCTGCTGCTTCTGCTGCTGCTGCAGTGGAGTGACAATGAGAGAGAGAGAGGAGAGAGTATGAGTCATACACAGACCCCTCCCTCCCTCTCTCGCCTTCCAGCCCCCCCACCCCCGACAATGGAGCTGGGTTACGTCGATCCTGACTCATTCATTCACAGCCGAGTCGCACAAGCCCACTTTTGGTTCCACGGAGGAAATCGAGCAACTTAAGGGGCCGTCGCAGCTCTCATTATAGTGCTCTGACATACATTGCTGCTGCGCTGGATATGCCTGAGCCCCCATTCATAAAAAAAGATTCTCCAGTCTCCCAGTATGTGCAGAGGAAGACACACACACACACACACACACACACACACACACACACACACACACACACACAGCTCCAATCCCTTATTTGGTCGGCCTGTATAGCTGAATGGGCCGAGGATGAGTGCGTGTGTCACTGCTCAGGTTTGTGTGTTTTAATACCTACTCAGGCCACCCACACTGGGAGTGTGTTCACCCACGGTGCTCTAGCCTTCCTCTGGTTGTGCTCCGTCTCTCTCTCCTCTATCATATCCTGAAAATTCACTTTATTTCTCCCTCACATTAACCCCCCCCCCCCCATCATTCATCCTCCTCTTCCTCCTCTCTCGGTGGAGCAGCATCTACCTCCATGTGGTTAGCTCATCTCCTTTTCTTCCTCTCCTTCTCTCTCTGGTTAGCTCATCTCATCTCCAGGCAGTCAGCTTTGCAGGCAGCTAATTATAGGCTATGCTGTGGCGCGCAGGGCCGGATGTGACAGCATGCTCTGTTTGTGTGCGTCTGTGCACTGTATGTATGTGTGCTTATTTGTGTTAAGTGCGTGCACATGTATGTCACCGTTGCCGTTGGTCCGCACACGTGTCTTTTGGGCTTTGGGGGGGGTAGTACGTGCATGTCCGGTACATGTTCGTGTGAAATCGTGTGTACATCTGTCCTCGTGAGGAGCAATTTGAGTCGATATCTCTCTCTCTCATTCTTAAAATTCAACAATGTATTCCATCACTGAGGGTCCTCGCAAGTGTATTAATGCAGAAATGGGGGTGCATGCATGTGCGTGCATGCATGAGTGTGCGTGTGCGGACGAGCCACCAGCAGGATATCCAATCCCAGCCTCTCCGACACTGTACTGCAGCTCTGACTCATACAAGGTGGAGGCAGAGACAACCAGGGTCTGATGACTGACTGGTGTGTGTGTGTGTGTGTGTGTGTGTGTGTGTGTGTGTGTGTGTGTGTGTGTGTGTGTGTGTGTGTGTGTGTGTGTGTGTGTGTGTGTGTGTGTGTGTGTGTGTGTGTGTGTGTGTGTGTGTGTGCTTGTTCCTCTGTGTTGATTTGGTGGGCATACTAAAAAAAAAAGGATTTGCTAAATTTGTGCATTGTCCAGCAAACATTGAACAACAATGGCTTTAAAACCACAACAATGTGCAGTGGCATAAATTACCAACAGCAGGATCAGTTTATGATGTTGAATAAAATGTTGTCCTTTAGGTTCCACAGTGATTTTCAAACATTAGACCATATTAAACCTTCTGTGGTTTCTGTGGTTCTTCTTGTGTTTCCTGTAGTTTGTGATATAACTGTGATAATCCACTCAGAGGAAGCGTCTGCTTTACATCACTGTGTTTATTCAACTCTGCCTTGTCCAGTATTGTTATGGATCAGTGCAGCTCATCATATCTTCCCACTTACTTAGATCTTAGGGCTAAAAAGCTTTTAACTTTCGTGTTAAAGCTGGAAATGTATAGTTACAAAATCATGTAGGAGTCAAGCTACAACAAGGCAGGTCTTTAAAAATGTAGTTTTTTAGATTGGTCATTTACATCTGGCATAAAATGTTAAGTATTTGAAGATGGAATGTGGATGTGATCAGCCTGCAAGAGGTGCTCAGAGATGCTACATGACCACACTCAACACAAGTTTAAATGCTATTGAGTTGTCAATCCCCATATTTGAATTATATATTATATATTTAACTATGTGGGCAGAAATTAAAATTGTACGTGGCTGTTTCAAACCAGGGTAAAACCAGCCGTCTTCTCCAAAGGCCTCAGGCTATTCAACCCACTTCCTGCTGACGAGAAGAAGATACTCGAGATGCAAGCAAACACAATAACTCACTTCTAAGATGGCTACCATCATATATTCTTATTCAATCCTATTTGTGTTGAGTTTTTTTTTATGGAGCTGGATGACGTGAACAGATCTCAGTGTGGACACTTGAGACACATTAGCTGTTTTTCAGACATGACCTCTGGAGGAACTCCGGAGAATCGGGTGCAGACTTTCTCCTTTCGGCAGCAGGAGATTCTCAGCTCAGACGCGTTCACAACAGCAACAAATCCTGTTTGTCCACCTGCAGAGATCACGTGCTTTTGATTATCACCACAAACTCTCTTGACATGTCCGTCGGTGTCTTTGTCTTTGACGTCTTCTTTTGCGTCTGTCCCATGTTAGAAACGTCATCAACACCCCCGCTCGCTCACTGTGAATCCTGCAGAGGACTTCCTGTTGTCTTCTCTGTTCCGGACTTTCTTGGGACTTTGGACGAGGGGGGGGGGGGCAGGCTCTCACTCGGACATCTGCGTTCACACTTGCAGCCCCTGTTTTGAATTGTAGTGTTTCAATTATTGTCTTTCTGTTTCATTTCACTGTTTTCTATTGCACATATGTATTGTTCACATATTTGTGACTTTGGTCTGAAACTAGTGCTATATTGGATTCATTTAACTTGATTACTACTTACTTCCTGAACATCATATCTATACAATCTGGATACCAAATGCATTTAAATCCAGATTATACTGTCCTTCTGTACTGTTTGATAGGCACCACACTGCCCTAGAAGGATTTCTTCTACACACTCTCAACATTTACATTTATATATATATATGTTGACCTAATTATCAGGAGTAAACTGGGTGACAGCTCCCTGTATTTATATGTTTTGCCTACATCCTAGTTTCTGTAAAGCACAGTATCCGAGTTGGAGGCAGAGAAAATGTCATTTCTCGATGAAAAGAAGCAAGGTTGCATCCATTCATACATTACACACACACGCGCACACACAAACACACACACTCAGACAGACAGACAATCGGCTTCACACGTAAAGGATGAGATCAGCAGTCAATGTGTATCCGCTCGGATTCCATGGGAACTCGCTCGCTCTCTCCTCCTCCTCCGTCTCTCTCTCTCTCTCTCTCTCTCTCTCTCTCTCTCTCTTCGTTCTTTATCGCTCATTCTTTCCTCCTCTGGCTTCCTGTGTCATCCCCTCCTCCCCCCCCTGTCGCAATAAAAAAAAAAGGAGGAGGAGAGGTCTGTTCATTCAAGCATCCAGCCAGTCAGCTGAGCAAGGAGAGAGGGAGGAGAGAGGAAGGAGAGAGAGAGAGAGGAGGGGAGACAGAGATGGATGGAGAGGAGAGGAGAGGAGAGGCTCCCTCCCTGTGATGAATAGGTCACCTGTATTACATCACTGATGGGGGATGGAGCGATGGAGAAGGGAGGGGAAGAAAAAAAAAACAAAGATGGGACAAAAAAAGACCAGACCCCCTCCTTTCCCTTTCCTCTCTTCCTCATCCTCTTCCTCTCTGTCTCCTCCTCCTCCCTCTGCCCTTCTGTCTCTCTCTCTCTCTCTCTCTCTCTCTCTCTCTCTCTCTGTCTCTCTCTCCCCCCCTCCTCCCCCTACCATCCTGATGGTATGAGTCACAGACAGACCAGTTCCCTTGATGCACTGCGGAAACGTAATGTGACGTAGCCTCCATTCCTCCCCTCCCTCGCCACACGCGTCTCTCCCATTCACCCGTCCATCGCTCCCTCCCATTCAGCCAGCCTCTCGTCATAGCACAGCAAGGCTTCATTCACAAAAGGCAGAGAGAGAGAGAGAGAGAGAGAGAGACAGCAGGTGGATTCACAACAGGAGAGCAAACACAAACCTCTTAACACCAGTAGAATATTATACATTCCAGTAGAATGCAATAACACAATACAACACGTTCAAATACAACACAATTATCAGCACCTAGACTTGAAAGTGACACAACAAAAACTCAAAAAATCTCGGGCGAATTCAATACGCACCGACACGTTCGAGAGTTAGTTTCACCAATACGTGTGAGTTGTTCAAGGTTTTACTGTTGCCATGGTTACAGCGTGTGCAGGCAAATATGAGCTGGACTGCCAAGAGCACTGATTTGTGACAGTAATTAAACTGTTGTCGAGAAGTGTGCGTGAAAGTGTCCTGACAGACAATGGGGACGGACAATGCTCGACCAAAACTTGTGAGTAGAAGAGAGATGCAAATGAACTATAATACGATATCACCACACAATGCATGCATGACACATTGTAGTAAGTGGCAGTAGAGGCGGGTTCCATCCACCATTTTTTATTTAAGAATAAAAAAAAGACTACGTTTTTCAAATTAGTGAATAAATCGTGACTTACATGAAGCATGTAAATTAAAGTGCACTAAAGTTCCCACTCCATCCGAGAAAACATCTGGAGTGATCAGGAGATGACTAACCTTAAAATGAATTAATGTACGAAACATAAATCTCATATTTAAGCTATGTTTTCGACATCACTTTTCATTGCTCGTTTTTTACTGGAAATCTTGTCATCTCACCCTCTTCTACTGTGATGGTTTAATGGAACCATACCAGTGAATTAGGGGCCTCAGCTGCTTATTTCAATGAACCAACTCCTCATATTCACATAATGAATAGAAACATGTATTATTCAGCATTTACTTTAGCTGATTTAGTCAAAATTCAGGTAAATTTGCACGAAACAGCTTTATTTTAATATAATAGAATGCATAAAGTACATTACACATTGTCATATAATGCCACACAGTAATAAGGTGGAGAAACAATATAAACCCCAGTGACTTCACACTGGAGTTTCTGACATCACTACAGAATGAAGTCAGGGATAAACACTTCCCTCCGCGGCATGTCATTAACCGGGGCCATTCACCGACACTCTTCACCAGGAATAACACAGACGACGCCACCGATTTGTGTCTGATGACTTTCAGACACGTCTGCAGAACTTCTCTGGTCAGCAGACTGTGGAAGTCAGTGGTGAAGAGAGGAACAAGGGTCGTTTTTCACATCATAGACTAAATAATGCCACGCAAGAAGGAAAACAGAAGGAGGGATATGATGACATTACAGTATTGTCAATGGAGGATTAGCAGGAAACACAGAAGGGCTGGTCAACCATTTATTTGAACGTCGCAGAATCTGGAAATGTGAGAAAGAAAATCATGAAAGAACAAAATCATAATAAAGAAATCCATTATCACGAAATGTATGTTAAATACAAAATATTAAGGAATTAATATAGAATCACTGTAGCCATGTAAGTGGAAGTTATTCAGCGTAAATAATATATTCAGATTTCTTGTTACAAAGGTAGTGTTTGATAAATTGTATGTATCTAAGGGGGTTTGATATATAGAGAGTTTCTTTCCTCATATTTCAAAACATGTAATATTTATATCCCTGTTTCTTCTCGTCCATCTTCAGACGTGTTTAAACTTTCAGGGCTTTTCACACTGGGACACGTTTGCATCTAGAAAACTGCAGACAGACATGATATGTGAAAAAGCAGAAAAAGGATGTTGTCCACGCGGGAGGCTGATGTCTTCCTCCGAATGCAATCACCAGACCGGTCTGAGTGTGTCTAATCTGTTTAGTAACATAACTGGATATACCTTCTAATGGATGACATCACTGAGGTAACCTACCTACCTATCAGTCACAGTCGTCAGAGACAGACGCCTCAGCGACTCGAGTCCCATTTAATGAATGATCGGCTGACATTCAGGCTTCGCCCCGCTGGTTGGCTGAAGACGGGAGCAGGAGAGAAGAAAAATCTCAACGTACAGTATGATTCACCACAACAAAGTGCCAGGGAGGGGGGTGGTGATGTCATTGGTGGTGGTGTCGGTGGTGGAGGAGTCATCTGTGAGTCAGAGAGGAAAAGAAGAGGAGGAGATGGAGGAGGAGGAGGAGGGGGAGGAGGAAGAGGATAAGGAAGAGAGGTGGGTAAGGAAAAAAGAAAAAAAGGAGTACATGGGGAGGTGGGGTACCTGCTGTGTGTGACCCATGGTAACAGGCGATGCTGGCCTGTGGATGACTCACCACTGCTTTACCAACCACACACACACACACACACACACACACACACACACACACACACACACACACACACGCACAAACAGACACATACATAAACAATACACAGGGATGCTCTCACAATAAGCCATGACAAACACGTAACAACGCATCATGCATGCACACACATTCTGCTTCATGCCATTAGAAGCATGGAGACTTATTCGCAACATATACTCCAGTTACACCCGGCATCGAACAACGTTTTGGGTGATTGGGTTTGCAGTCAGATACAGATTGACCTCCCGTGTACAGGTGTAAATGTACCCAAGATGCACTGGGGCCAGATTGTGATCTGATCAGAGCCAGAGGAGGTGGTCCGGAATGCAATGTTTAAAATCAATTTCAAAGTAAATCTCCGTTCAACAACTGTGTGTAACTGTCATGTTGTCAATGTTATTAGAGACAATCCTGGATAACGTGAAGACAAACCAATCGAAACGCAAGCAAACACAATATCGCAGCATCACTTTTTGTTAAACACCCGATCCGATGATCCAATGCAAACGATTGGAGGAAGTGACGCAAGCTGGACAATCAGATCTCAGCGTGGACAAATAACAGCAGGTGTAAAAATGTAATATCTGGATACCAGACGTATTTTATTGCCAAGTGTAAATGGAGTCATATACACACACACACACATATACGCACACACACACACACACATATATACGCACACACACACACACACATATATACGCACACACCACATGAAGTGCAGGGAGAGGAGGGGAGGGTCAGGATGACTCACACATCAATGATAACACCCCTCCCCCCCGCCCCATCACACACACTCGCGCACACACAAGAAGGACATATCATTTGGATGCAACCCACATCCTCCCCACATCCTGGGGAACCTCCCATCTAAAAGTCAGACTGACAGCAGGAGGCTCTGACCACATGCAGTTTGTCTGAGGTGATGAGGATTCTCGGGTAGGATATTCCAACATTGAATAATGAAGGGTAATTTCAAAATGTGAGAATTTTTCTGTTGTTTTCCAGTAACCGGCCTCAAGGTTTCTTGTCTCAAAGATGATGAATAATGTAAATGCCAATATATTATTGTGAGAATCACTTTTGGCCGGTTTCATTTGTGCTTAATTTAGCTTAGCAGCAGTAGTTTCATACCAGACAGCTGCTGAATGTGTGAGCAATATTTAAAAAATTGAAATAATAAATAATAATAATAATAATGAAAGATTCTTTTAATATCATATATCATATAACAGTTCTGATCAGACTCACTCGTGGGCAGATTCGACGACACACAAAAATAATTATAACCCTAGCAGCCAGTTAGCTTTAGCTTAGCATAACAACTGGAGACAGTTAGCCTGGCTCTGTCCAAAGAGAAGTAAAATGTAATTTCCTCTTTAGTCAAATCTTATCAATTAATGCATACAATTTTCTTTGGTAAAATAAAATAAAAACCAAAGTGAGTAAAATTACTGTCTGTAGCCAACTAGCTTCTAGTGGTGACTTCATATTTAGTGTAGAAATAAAAGAGTGGTATTAATCTACTTATTAAACTGTGGACAACAAAAGTGAATAATTCTACTTTCAAAAATGTTCATACTGGACTGTGCCATTTTTTTCCAGCAGGGGTCGGCAACTATTCCTCCAAGCCAGAAACATGTGTATCAATAAGAATAATTATTTTATGAATCAGCAGAAAAACCCCCAAAGCAGGAAATTCTAAATGTCATATTGTAATGGTTTAATGGGACAGTTGAATAATAAACAGACATCATTATTGTTATTATAGCAGATTTGTTTTTCTTAATGACCAAGCTACAGTTCTACGTAATATTCATTTTTTATTTTTAAGTAATAAGGATTTCGCATTTCAGACTTCAACAATTCGCACGACTTTATCAGCCGTCGATTCTAAAATCCCATCGTCGCTGCACAGACTCTAACAGAAGCCAGAAGAGGAAAGCTTGTCTCTTTGCACAGACAGCTCACTCCCCTGCTCTCTGTAAATCAAAAAAAAGTCTCCTCTTATCTTTAGATAGCCAAAACATGCGAGCAGTGTAGGCACTTGGCAAGCACACATAATTCCCATCAATTACTCGGAGAAATACTTCCATCTCTGTAAATCGGGGACAGCTGACAAGACACAGACAGCTCTTGGCACAATGGAGCTGTTTTATGAATGACATCTGGATAACAAGAACACCTGCACCGGGTGACCCTGCTGGAGCCGAGGCGAGATGACGTTACGGAGGGATTCGAGTGCACCGAGGCCGAATCTGGGGAAGATGTGGATGATAAGGAATGTTGTTGTTTGTGCGCTCTGCCAGGATTTACAGCTGAAAGACGGTCATCGGTTAAACCCGTCTGCACCTGGCAAAATGAAGTCTGTTTGTCCAAGGTCGTCTGGTGACAGCGTGGATCACTGGACGCACGACCTTTGCCCGACTTGTCGTTCTCCTTCTCCGACCTTCACGGGTGATATATTCTGCGTTAAATTTAAGGAACTGACAAAAGTCTACTATAAAAATCATAAAATGATAAGGTTTTTTACAGCTCAGACAGTTCAAAGTTCACACTTTCGGCCCTGAGCTACTGAACATCTGTGAGTTTTTACTGACAGCTGTTTCTGCTTTTCCAAAGGGCACACAGCAGAAGAAGAAATTACTTCAGGAAATCAGATTTTCAAGTTCAAGTGGCGCAGCAGCGGAGACTTGAAGTAACGAAGAGAAACATTGAACAGTTGCTTTTCAATATGCAGATTGTTTCCTTTCATGAAATCTTTGATAATCTAAATCAGGAAATGAGAAGAACGGCCCTGGTTAGTATTACACCACCAGAAGGCCAAACATGCCTCTAGACTCTAACTGCATGAAAATCTTATGGCTCGACTTTCCTGTTCTGCTATTGGCAGCAGTTTGGATTCATAACCTGTAAAATAACCATTTCAGAGTATTGATGGTGACATTTTACCCCTTGTGACCTGTGAAAGATGAACTGAGTCAATGTCGCTTCCGCTGAGCACCACTAGAGGCCATTATCCAGCTATGATCATGTGGGGGGAGGCCTGAGAGGTGATGTGACACTGAACGTTTCCAGTGAAACCGAAGACAGTTGCTGTGACATGTCTTCCAGGTGAGGTGACCTTTACTTCCTGTCCCAACTGCAAGAAGAAAAGAAAAAACACTGCCGACACGTATAATTAGCCACTGACTGTAAATCATGTAGATTTCCACACGCATAAGTCTCGTGTTAAAATTAGCACAGCTTAAAAATATGTCTCAGATCAGTAAGTGAAGATCATGGTCAGGGAGGCTTTCTCTCTCTCTGCTTTTAACCCTCTACACACCAAACCAGAGATTGTATAATTGTAAACATAAAATACTGAAAAGTATATTTCTGATAACCCTGTTCTATAATTTATTATCCACTACATCTCTAATAACTCATACAACTTTCCTATTTAGACACTTGGGTTAAAAGTAAGACCACATTAAAACAACTGGGCTGAAATGTATCTATGTAATTGATAAGGTTATATAAATCTCGAGGAAGTACAGAGAGGAAGTGGGATCCTTCATCCCGAAATAAAGGTCTCGGCACCAACGTGTACTTTTCCAGTTTAATTCCAAACATGTTCCAAGCCAGATACATACAATTCTCGCAATAAAAACAATCCTGAAATTAGAACGAGGGTTAACATAAAAATAACGACTCTGAATGTTTCACTGCTACGTAAAAGAAAATAAAACTCTCTGCTCTAAATTAATTTGTAAACTTTGTTCTGAACAGGCCAGAGTTTCCAATTCACATCTAGTGATACATTGTTATTTTCCACATTGGAAACCAGTGGGGTGCCAATAAGAGTAAGAGTTGGAATCATTTGTTTTTGACGAAAACTATGTAATTGCACATGTGAAACCTGTCACAGACTATCAGCTAGTTCCATCCGTTGAGCAAGGCAGTGACCACACTGGCCATCACTGCACCTTTATGCTTCAGATGAAATACATGTTAGGTAATTAATGATTCCTGGTTACAGTGAGTGCATAGACAAAGCATAAATACACAAGGAAACAATGCTTTACGGGAAACCCGACCCCCTGATCTTCTGAACAAGTGGCCCTCAACTATATTAGCTCCTGAACCCAAAAACAGCCAATATTATCCCTTTTCCACCGTGTATTACCTGAATTATTTTCTATTTCACACACAATAAGTATTGGGCAGGAATGTAAAATCACAACATAATGATACTTGAAATATATTATTTAATATTGTGTATATCAACCCATAACTTCAAAATTGCTCACTGGCCCCTCTGAACAAATGACTTCATGATGTTGAAGACCAGTGGAAAAGATAATAAAAACAAGCCTGCCCCCTGGTGGTTAAACAGGGAGACAGTGCGTGCAGCTGCTACCAACGGATTGTAAAATAGTAAATAAGGCATTAAATGTATACATCACATACTTCAAAACTGCAAATAGCACTTAACAGTTCACCACTAACAACTGATGGGTTTTACAGATTTCTCAGCGTTCACTAATTTACACCAAAGGGGGACAATAGACATATTGTCCAAATTATGTCAAGCAAAGGAAAAAAGATTCCTTTCTACTGTTTTGATTGAATTGAGCCAGACAGTGGGCCTCAGTGAAAGAGGGGGGGGGGGGGGGATTGTGGGACTAGTAGATGAAGAGGACTCGGGTGCGTGGCAGGGTGGCGAAGGTGTCGGCCATCTTGCGGATTCTGGCATAGTTGATGAACCCACGCAGGAAGAGCAAAAATCCTGAAGAGCAAAGAAATGTGATGGTGAGCCCAACAGTACAAATGAGTGCAACAGTAAGCAACACACATATTTAGTGGCCCAGTGACTCATATAAACCGTGGTAAAAGAAACACAACTAATAAATCACAAGCTATAATTGTACAAAGCTAAATTTAAGAACGAGCTAACTCTTGCAGGCATTTTGAACAGCTCACATTCACTTGTCGTGTACACAGAGTTACATCAGGTGGATGCAGACTTTGGTTCAACATGGCACAGTGAACTTTTTTGGCAACATGTGACCGATTGAGTAACAACGACACACTGAGGTTAGCGAAGACTCTCAGTTCAATATATTGGATTCTGATACAGAACAGTGACTTTTACTTTAAAGTTGGTCTTTATTTAGGGAGAAATGTAAGCTGACTTGCAAGTGGGACAGTTTAAGGCTTTGGAAAGGCATTAAAGAATAATTCACAAGATGAACAACTGCAATATGAAATATCTGCTTCTATATTTCAAATAAGGAAATGTGCAAGATGTAAATACAGAATATAAGTTGATTCTGACTCCCAAAAAAAACTAATAAATGAAGTTGAATAATTTAATCCTGTATTACTTGTCACTTTGGTGGAAACTCAACCAGCTGTAAATCTGACACTGGTCTGTTCTGTTGTTTTTGATAAGGCAGACGTGTAAGCAAACAGTAATTAGTCATCCAGCAGACCCAGGGAAAGCTGAGCATCTGTGTTTCTGTCCCACTCAACTTCAGCTTTGGTTTCCTCTACCTCCTGCAGGGAAACTGCAAAATGGCCGAATATGTTTAAAAGCTGGTGAAATACTTCTGAAAGGAGAAACGCCTCTACGATCAATGGTAAAATCAACTATCCTGCTGTAACTACTCCATTATATATGTTCACACAACACATGATGTTCAAGAGAACACAAATGTGTCGCAAGCAAAACAGAAAATTTGAGTCCCCATTTTATTTAAATGCAGAAGTTGGCTACTTACCCAACACCAGGAACACCCACCACAGCCAGTACTGTCCATCAAAGTAACCGGGGAAGTATGTGGAGAACTAGAAACCAACAGAACGACAGAAATGATGGGTTACAATAAATATGGCTTACACTGGTTTCACTCAAATGAGTCCTGCATTTTAAAACTGAATGAGGAAAGCGGCAAGAAACCTTTGAGGAAACAGCAAAGTGCCAACCAGCCAGCCACAACAGAAACAACATCAAAATACCAGAGTGGTGTTTGGGGCTTTTGTTGTTTGTGCGTACATAAAACCACATTTTATGTCTTTGAATGAGTGTGTGTATGTGTGTGTTTGTGTGTATGTGTGTGTGCATGTGTGGGCTCATACCCGGACGATGAGGATCCATTTGATGAGAGAGAGGCCAAAGCCTGAGATGGCTCCGTAGCGGCCGGCTGCGGACGTGGTCAGACAGAAAGACAGGAAGAAACCGATCCAGTTGAAGAGGAATGCCACTGGAAAGAAGGGAAAAAAAGTGATGCATGTCAGCAGAAAATAAACAGGAAAGACAGGTTATATAATTACTCTTTTCATTGGTAAAAAATAAATAAATTAAACAATAAACAAATAAGATAACTTCAGCACAAAGGAGGAGAGAAGAACTAGATTAGATAAAAAAACGAACTCAAAATTACTAATACTGACACGAACGTACGGAAAGTTGAGTCCAGACATTTTCCTGGCAGGAAAAGATCCGGAAAGTTTCAAGAGCAACAGACTCGGACAGTTGCCTTCTTACATACAACCCCTCCGGAAAATGTCATGAAAATGTCCAGACTTCAGCGCGTGTGTGAAAGCAGCTATAGAGAAAAACAGGTACGAGTAGATTGTTAACTTACTGAAGAAAGTGAGCATGAAGATGCCGTCATTTCCTATTCTCAGCTGATCGGCATCTTCAAAGTCGTCTCTGGTCACAAAGTCTTCATCCTGATGGAGGAAGCGAGAGGAAGGAGAAAAAAAAAGTCAGCTACACTTCAACAGTCTTTCCGAGGGCAGCAGCAGAGCTTTACACTCTCTTGTATGTCCTGCTCAATCAAATCAATCCTTTGGATAAACTATGTCTTATTTTATCTAATTCACAACGATATATTCAAGTTACAACACAGTACAACACAAGGTGGAGAGTGGAGAGCAAGTTCTGCTGACACTAGATGTTGAACAACACAAACATCTAACAGACCAATGGAAACATCACAACACAGCAATCCTATTGAATGACTATTCACTGTCACTTCAACCAGAGGTCTGGAGTCAGTGAAATACAAAGCAGGATAACAGGACAACTGTTTAACTATCAACTAAGCACTCGCTAACACTCTAAGTACACAAACATACGAGAAAAGGTGGGGAACTAAATACATAAACACTGTGGGTACGTCTGCGTCTTCACATCACACCAAACCAGGACCAAATACACTCTCCTCCCACTCCTCTCAGTTACCTCCAGTGAACTGCGAATTACATCATCAAGAGTCTCCAGGCGTTCCCTGTGCTGAGGCTGCTGCTGAGCGCACGGCAGTGTGTGGCAGAGAAACACAACACCAACAATCAAACACAGTGGCCCCACATGCAGTAATGCATCACAGTGGCCACTAGTGGTCAGAGATTAGCTGTCTTTTCTTATTCCCAGAAGTTGGGATGTTTATATTGTCTCGATGGACTTGAACAGAAACAGCATTTTTTTCAGAACAAGCTTTCTACCGAAGATGTTTGAATTTCTGCTGCTCACAGACACAGAAAGAGACAGATATTGCGTTTGTGTGTGTGAGCTACTTCTGATAAACCTGCACTCTGTACGGGACAAATTGTACTTTGCCTTCGGTAAACAAAGGGAGAACTGCAGTTACAGGTTTCAAAACATACATTCCAATAAAAGCAAAGCTGTCATCAGAGCTTTGACACATCTGTGTCCAATTTCAAATATAATATATTACTTAGCATTAACTTTTGAGAATTCAAGATGAATATAGAAATAAAGGTTGATTAGTAATTTGTAGAAACAGCATGGAATCACGCGGTGATAGAGATAAACACCAAGACTGCAATTATAATAACGTTCTCTCATTCAAATAAGCTGAAACATGAGGGAAGGCCAGTAAAAACTTGAAGGCCTTCTTTTATTTATTAGGTAAATTAATTATTAGACATTAATATTATAGTTTTGTCAGCAGTTTCCCTGCCTGCAACAGGTCTGAGGATGTTGACGAAAACGTCTCTCGCACAGTCCACTGTCACAACAGTTTCACTTTTGGTTTACAGGTTTATACCTTCTCGCTAATGTTACCGTTTACAACAGTTAGGAGAACAAAATCAAGACCTTTGTAAATAAAACCTTTGAGAATTTAGATCTCTTTTTATTAAGAATTGAAGTCAATGTTTTACTTTTTAAGACCCCTATTTTCTTCAGAAGCTCCCTCCACTTATTAGTTGTCATAACAATATTAAGTCACATTTTGTAGGGAACCAACTCAGGTGAACACTCTGTAATTCAGGGCTTGTGGGAGCCGAAAGCATATTTTTGAGTCTGGCAGCACGACAGATTTTGTTCTTTGCAAAAAGACTGAGTGGCCTTGAATCGGAATGATAAGATCTGTTTTTAAATGACTGAGTATCTGCAGTTGCTCAAAACGGCAACAAAAGCTGCCAGCGACTCATGCAGAAAAGACAGTTACACAACCAGATAAGTGAAGTACATTCCAAAGACTAATCAAAAGAACGTTCTGTGGTTAGACACTAAGCATTTCCTGCTCCCCAATACAAGAAATCTCTGAGCAACCGTTTACGAATACAGTGAAAATGTTACCACTTGCTCAAAGGAAAATAATAAGTGAGACGCTCACTCTTCCGGTTACCAGTGGAACAGTCGTCTCAGCTTTGGTTCTTTCTGCTTCATCGTAGGAGGGTAGCGTAGTGGCTACATTGTATGATGGAGGCTTGGGGAAAGCACCGTCTTCCTTGTAGTCAAAGAAGGCTGATGCAGAAACAGCAACATCAAAAACAAAAGGACAGAAGCATTAGTAACAAGTTGGCCGAATGTTATCTGCAATAACTGTATATTGTCAGAAAAGTGAAAAATGCCTGTTGCAATTTCTCAAACTTTGAGATGTTTTCAAATGGTTTCTTTTGTCAGACAAAACCCAAAGATATTGAATTTACGTCACATATATGCATATACTAAAAAAGGCAAAAAATTATCAAATTTGAGAAGCTGCAAACAGAGAAGTAAGATTTAATTGAAAAACCAAACAAGTCCTAAATGTGACACCATTGTTTACGACATCAGCACCAGAGAAACATCCTGAAGAGTTGTGGTCTTACCAGCATTGCCCTCGGTGACGCTGCTGTACGGGGGAGGAGCTTCAGCTGCTACCTGTGGACTCTCTTCTGGGTCCTCCTCATTGGGCAGCTGGGGGAGGTAAAAAAAACAAAACACTTCCTTGTTTATCTAAGGCTAATTGCACTTGTGTCAGCACTGGGTGCTTTCCATTTAACAATAGATTATTTTAAACAAAGGCGCTTCACATTGCCTGACGATAGTTTGATGATTATTGCAAAATAGCTTAAACATGAAGCCTCAACTGATCAGAGAAGAGGAATAAAACTGAAACCAAATCAAGTTTTACAAGAACATTCTAACATTAGAAAGAAGAAATGAGCCCTGACCAGTTTCTCTGTGTCTCATTAAAAGCACATTAGCGGCCCAATCGATTAAAAAACCCACAACTTTGTTGGTCACCTCAGCTTCTCCTACGCACAAATTAAACAACCAAGCACATTTAATCCATTAACACTCATCTCAGCTAATTTTCCAACACAGCACACTGAATCCCAAATAGCAAGTCTGCACCAATGCAGTTACGGAGGTGTAAATTACAGGTTAACAACACCTTTGTTTTCCCTTTGGTGTGGGTAACACGTCCTGTGGTTTACTACAAACTCTTAGAAAGATATGCAGCAATAAACCCACATGATTGAATAGAAACAGAAACTCCACCTTCAAGTAATTCATTGTAATTAATTAACTTAAATTTCCAGTGAATCCATGTGTAAAACTAATCAATTTGTCTGAGACATTATTTTGGAAACAAAACGGCATAATTATTAAAAGATAATTAACAACCTGTACAGATGATTTTGTGAGTTCTTGTATTTATATATTTTATAAATCTTTTGGGTGTGGTTGTCATATGAGCCTTGCTGGTTACTACCACACCCCACACATACTTTTACATTTCATTTATGTATTTTGTATTTATGGTGTGTTTGAGATTAACTTATAAAAGCAAAAATATATAACATGGAGGATTTATAACATCATCCATCTCAATCATAAAAGAGCACAGACTTGATATTTACTCTTGTTAGTATAACGCATTTCTTTCAGGGTAAATCCTCTGGAAAATAACTTGTTCCTTTTAGGAAGCACTAAAATAGACTGTTACTTTTCATTCCCTGAGATAAAGCCCGAGAAAACCATTTGTAAACTCCTCTCCTGGAACCATTTAGGGCTTAAAGGATTTCAGGAACCTCTTTATCACAAAGTCTGTGTTTTTATGAGTCGCCAACCATTTTTTTGGGCTGAGAACATGGTCATTGTAGTACAGTGAAGATGTAAATTACATAAAAAGCACAGGTAAAAAAACATGGACTTGCTGCCAACACCTTCAACATTAACTGGCTTTATACCAGCGCGCTCTGTATTGGGTCTGCACATTAATTATGACTGCAATCAGTCACATGAGCAGACTTATAATAAGGACTGTCTGCTCCAGTAACAGTAAGCAGGTCAGCTGGCAGATTTGGAGGTTAAGCTAGATGACCAGGGAACACGCCCACTGCTGTGCATCATGTGATATCCAACAAGTAAACATGGATGTGGGTAGTATTTATTAGTAAGTGTTGTACGTTAGTGCAATTATGAGGTACTTGTTCTTTATTTGAGTATTTATATTTAATGCTACCTTATACCTCAACTCATCAACTAAACTTTTAAGTCCAATATATTGGAACTATTTACATATCATTTAGTGCCTGCTTTATCTAAGACTTTGTAAACAAAGTCTTGGAGATTCAGACTTTACATTACAATATATTAATTTATTATATTAACTTATTACAGTCGGATTCATGTTATGCATTCAGTAAATACTCATTGCTTATCACAGTGTAACTATTTAAATTGAATTAATTTAATACCTTCACATATCACATAATTTGTCATTATTCAAATTTCCAACTCTCACTTATCACTGTCTATTTTATTACATTGTTTTAATTCAATGCGTTTACTTATCATAGTGTATTTTATTGCATTGTATAACTTCAATATTTTTACTTATCACAGTGTAATTTATTAAATTCTATTAATTCAATACTTTTACTTATCACAGTGTTTTTATTACATGGCATTAATCTAATACTTTTTCTTATAACAGCTAGTTTTTTATTTTATTATACTTTTACTTACTGTGTATTTTATTACACTGCAATAATCCAATTATTTTATTTATAAAAATATATATATATACATTGCATTAAATCAATATTTTTACTTTTGTACTTTTTACCAGTATATTCCATTACATCATGTTCACGTGTAACTTAACACTAAATACCAAGTTAGCTAAACAGCTAGCTAGCACAGAGGCGTTAGCTGCAGCTAGCATGCTAACACCTGAAAACAACGATGTCCTCGGAGACAAACTTGACGTAAACTCGGGATAAAAATGAACCCTGAGAAGAAAGCGTCGTGTTGGTGACGGCGACACCGACATGACAGCTCCACACATGTCTTCTTCAACCTGCTCCGATCACCGACGTCAACTCGAAGGTTTAAAACGTGTTGACGTTGTGTGAGTTGTGTTGTTTGCTCCTACCTGCTGGTATCTGGCGCCGGGTTCGGCCATTCCGCTGAGAACAGCTCGTCGTCGACCACAGGCAGAGAGAAGCCGAGAGGGAACCAGAGGAGTTATATAAAGAGCAAAGAGGGAAGTGAATCGTCCTCAGAGAGAAGAAGCTTCTCCTTCTTCTTCTTCTTCTTCTTCTCCTTCCTGCAGCGACCACACCACTGACAAGGGAGGGGACGATCTTCCGGTTTCAAAGTAAAAGACAACACACTTATTATTACTTATGTTATTATTTGAAATGTTAAGAATCACACATTATTATATTATATTTTTTTGTGCACTGTAATTTTAAAAATTATTTTTCAGTTGGTATTCACTTCGGTATTTTAAATAAGATGGAATATAGAGATAATACAAATAAAAGTATATGTGTATGTAAATTAAAGTGTGTACCGAGTAATGCAGAACCAATGTCTGATAGTAAATATCTATGAAATGAGAATAAAAATAAGCAAGTTGAATGAGACGGAGAAACTAAAACAACAGTGGAAAAGTGGCAGTAAGTAAATGATGTATCCCTTATTAACACTTATTATTACTTATATTATTCTTAGAAATGTACAGAATCACACATTATTATATTATATTCAGTTTTTTGATTTGTGCACTGTAATTTTAAAAATTATTTTTCAGTTTCTTCGGTATTTTAAATAAGATGGAATAGCCTTTCGTAAAACATGGGAACCCTTTCTGTCATATGTTGGTCTGAATGTTTCCACCATTCTCACAAGAGGGTTTGTATCATAGCTCAGAATGCTCTGCCTCAAAAGAGGCACTCTGTTTTACCATTTAATTGATTTACTTTTATTTCTGTATACTTTTATTTTACTCATCTGTTTTTAATTTTTTCGTACTTGTATAGGACGTGACCCCTGAATCTTCTGCCTGTATGGATTTGAATATGTGTGTGAGCCAAATGTTTGTCTTGTTTTTGTTTTGTTTTGTGTTGTATTACCTGTTGGAAAACTAATAAACATATGTAAAAAAAAAGAAAATAAGATGGAATATAGAGATAATACAAATAAAAGTATATGTGTATGTAAATTAAAGTGTGTACCGAGTAATGCAGAACCAATGTCTGATAGTAAATATCTATGAAATGAATAAAAATAAGCAAGTTGAATGAGACGGAAAAACTAAAAAAACAGTGGAAAAGTGGCAGTAAGTAAATGATGTATCCCTTATTAACACTTATTATTACTTATATTATTCTTAGAAATGTACAGAATCCCACATTATTATATTTTATTCAGTTTTTTGATTTGTGCACTGTATTTCTACAAATTATTTTTCAGCTTCTTCGGTATTTTAAATAGGATGGAATATTTTCGAGTCTGGGAATATAGGAGATAATACAAATAAAAGTATATGTCTCTGTAAATTAAAGTGTGTACCGAGTGATGCAGAACCAATGTCTGATAGTAAATATCAATAAAATGAGAATAAAAATAAGCAGGTTGAATGAGACGGAGAAACTAAAACAACAGTGAAAAAGTGGCAGTAAGTAAATGGTGTATCCCTGGAGGGATCAATAAAGTATTTCTGATTCCCTTTTTAAAATGATTCAAAAGAGGAAAACAGCATACTGAAGTTTTTGTATCACATCAAGAATATAGTATCTGATACAGTGGAAGATGCGAAAAAATACTCCTTTTAAAAACTTACCAGCTTTAATATCTGTAATTTGTGATGCATTCATAAAGGTGCCACACATGTAGCACTATTCAATATTCTCGATCCCAGTAAGAACAACTGTCAGTTTTGTTTAATAGGATTGCTCTGATGCTTTTATTTTGAAACTTATATCAACCTGTGTCTAGTATAATCACGTTAACATGATAGGCTCCTGCTCATCAAAGCCATGACGTCAATGGCCAAAACAAACTCTCCAGCGCCCCCTTCTGAATGTAGGTGAAATAATAACAGCTTCAGTGTCACATAAAGCAATAGTCAGGCCTATAATAATAATAATAGTTATATTTGTTAATAATAGGATGGTTCTGCTGTTCAGTTTCTAAACTTTAAAAACCTTATCATAGCCTTTTTCAATAGGTATGAACCGATGAGATTATGGACTTGCCAGTACTCCTATGAGGTACATTGCATATATATATGTATTGCATCAAACTGTAGACCAAATCATGGTAAGGAGATAATTGCACTGTGGGGTTTGCACCTAGGATGTCCAATCTGACCGAGGTCAATAATAACATTCAGACTCATCATACATTGTTCAGAGAAACTCACCAACATCTATATTGGCTCTTCAAAGCTTCAAATATTCTTCGTCACATTCTCAATAAAAAAAACAAAAGTTGAATGCAAGTGGGTCTTGTAAGGTTTTATTGTATCTTTATCTAAAATAAAAAGGCAACAACAATACCTATGACATTTTTTGTGTGATGCAAATTGATTTCCAGGTCGGGTTACTAAAGGTTCTGGTACTTGAGGAGCACAGGGTAGGTGGTGCCTATGTGCTTTTGGTTGTAGTGGTGGCAAACGATCTCCACATCGTACAAACTGAACTGGACCTTGACGCGCTCATTGGGCGAGGTGAGGAAACAGAGGGTGTAGAGGGCGAACTCGAACTCGGGACTGACGCCGACGAAGATGCTGCCCTTGGGCTTTATGCCGTTCTTCCAGCTGAACTGAAGAGCCAGGATGTGTTTGTTCTCGTCAGGCTGCAGTGAGAGAAGTGACAGTGAGAGGAATGTGACTTTGCAGGGTCAGCGTTATTAGTCGTAGCAGAGAGAAAGAACATTTGCAACTAGCAGGAGGAGGGAAAATTATAATTTAGAAACTTTACCTGATTATTTTAACTCAGTTTGTCATATTTTCTTCTTGCAATAAATATTTATATATGTTATTATGAATCATCTTTCATCTACTTTCTGCTGGTGTATATGGGACTCCATTTAGACATAACTTGGATACAAAAAGCTTGATAAGCACATCATAAATCCCTTATATCCAGTATTCTATGTACATACTTTGTCTTGTACTATACTGCATTGTACTATGAAAGTTGTATTTTCATATCCCATCACAAAAATAGATATGAAAACTATGCTACGCTTTTCTGTGTTTAAAGAAAAGATACTTATGTCTAAAATAAGTCATCTCAAATAATTAAACCTGAACTTCTGACTAAAATCATATTATTACAAGTGTAATTTGACTACGTTTATAGTTATTAAAGAGTAATTATTGGATAATAACCCTGAACATAAGCATAATAATACACAGCTTAAAGCTTTAAGAACACACACAGGTACCCTGAGTGACCTAAAAACAACAAATAGAAAAACACATCCACAAAGCTGCTGAGCAAGAGGCGAGAGAGAGGGAACATGGCCGCAGCAGAATGTGAAGTTTCTCATCAGAGTGCAAGAACAATGATGAGATCACAATGAGCGAGAGTCAACTTGTGGGAGTAGAGGAGAAGAAAAAGAAAAGAGAGGAGAGTGAGGTGTCAAATACAGATGGTGGTGTTGCCAGGGAATTCATGATTTGGCTTTTGAGAAGGTTGTAGAAGACATAAACTGGTTTCTCCCACTTGTTGAATCATTAACATGCGTATGTATCATTTACGATGTGTCATAGATTACTCCTGGCGCCTTTAATTTGACCATACTGATTAAAAAACCCACACAGCGTACCTGGGGTGAATGTGCCGTGACGCTGTAGCCTTTGTAATCGATGTGTCCCAGCTTCTCCTGCAGGTAGAGCTGGATCCAGTTGTGAAAGCCAATCACAGTCCGGCCTCCTCTCGTCTCTCCAACAAACACGTGTTCGAACCCCGAGGAGTCCGGCCTGGTGGGAGACGGAGAGGAGAACATCACACCACAAACTCATTCATGCTGATGTCCCATTCACCCTCAATGCAATGATGAGATATTTTCTCCCCTGAAGGATCTTGCCCCCTTGCATCTCTGAACTCTGCAGCTTAGCATTGTTTAAAAGGGCCAGTTTAACAAAGTCGAGAAGTTGCAGCTTCCATCCTGAACATGCTGCAGATAAACACCAGCATCATCTTCAGTCATCTTGGCGCAATGCTAACTGGATGTGTTACAGTTTCTCAGCGTTAGGACAGCTACCATGACCGTGCCAGATTCCACGGTTGAAGTTACTGTATGTTTAGGTTCGGTGCCAGATTCCACCCACCTGCTGGATCCCCTCCTGGCATAGAGTTCAAACCAGATCCTGTACAGCTGCTCCTTGAATTTTGTCGTATCCGCAGGAGAGAGGTTCTTCTCTACCAGGTATTTATGGGCTAGCTGCAAACAAGGAAAGGGTTTTCAATGAAATCTTATTTTACAAATCAAACATTGCACTGTTGTCCTTTGCTGTGTTTGTTGCCATGACAGTTTTACATTTTGGACAACATGTACAAAATCTCTGTGCACCTTCAACTTTCTCTACTGACTTCAAACTTGGCGGGTTTGTTGCTGAGGATTCTGGGAAGTGGAGTGTCAACTGTGAAGTGTTTAGCATGAGCTGTTCTTCAGAATCAAACCCTCCTGCTATATCTTATGTTAAATTATGGTTATATTTATCTTTATAACACCCCCACTCCGTTGTGACCATTAAAGGATGGATGGTTGGATGGTTGGATGGATGGGTGGGTGGATGGGTGGGTGGATGGTTGGATGGTTGGATGGTTGGATGGTTGGATGGCTGTGTGGGTTGATGGATGTGTGGTTGGATGGATGGGTGGGTGGGGAGATGGGCCTTCATGAGGTACAGGAGTATGGGGAGCTACCTTCATGGTGGGAGTCTGAATGATGGAGTCCAGGAACTTGTGGTTTTCTGCCACCTCCTCGGGGGTTACAATTTCTGGCTCGCCAGTGTCACTCACGTAGTTATCCAGCAGGGAAATAAAGGCTGATGAAAGAAAACACACACACACACTCCTCAAACACTGATTTTTGTACAGTCTCAGACAATGGATGATAAAATCAATCATAGCAATGCATCAACAGAGAAGGATCTGAAAACGAGTCACTCTTCCTGATTGGTCTTTGTGGATGATCTGACAAACCTGTATACGTCTCCAGATATAGTGTTTGTAAGCTGACATAATTTCTTTGATTCTTTATTTTATTAATTGTGAATGTGGACAGATGTGTGTGCAGTAAAATGTGTGTGTATGTATCAATTTTAGTTGCTACAAAACAAATTTTGTGATGCAATGACAATGAAGCTTTTTAATTTTAATTCTAATTCACAAACCGTTTGAAACTCCTGGATTTAAAGCACAAAACCTGTTGAGATTCATGAAAAAGATGCACCTGCTCTTTAACCAGGTCGCATGAACAAGAGCAAATACATAAGTAGCACAGAGGGAGGAATCCTCCCCTTTTTTCTAGCAGACGTCAGCCTCAGACTGAACTCTTCATACCGTCTCTTACATAACTCAACTCCCCGTGGAACTCTCTCCATCACCGTGCACGACGTGAATCTGTGACGAGAATCATCACAGAGGAACGTGTGTCTCAGCCTCAGCACTTATCGCTGCAGAGGAAGACTTGAATGAGAAGCCAGTGGTTCCAGAGGAGCGTGTCTCTGTGAACTCTGCATGCTCTGTGATTACGCAACGCGCCGCTGTTCGTCATAAGGAGATTATGAGTGTATAAAAAAGGCTTTACTCTGAAGGGAGATGACGAGGAGGATAGTGTCAAACTGGCAAAATGGGACATTTTTTAAGTCAGTTGTGTAAGAGGCAGCCGCAGCAGGCTGGTGCCACTTCCACAGGAATCCAGTTGGTGGCTGCATTGTTCCACAGAAGACACACACTGAGTATTAGGGCTCAAGGAAAGATGGCTCACTCTGCATAAAGTCAAACAATTAGAAATAAAAAGTACTCAACCCCGAGAATATCCCTCTGCCCACTTACCCAGAAAGGTCTCCTTTTTGAAAATGCTCTCGTCAACAAATGTAAACAGAGGATATCCCGCTCCATCGTTGTTGTCGTTGTTCATGGACATGTTGTCAGCTTTGCCCTGAGGCAGAGAGAGAAGCAGTCAAACAACATCCAACAAATATTATAGGTTTCCCCATAAAAACATCATCATCATCACCTTCAGCAAGAATGGTATGTCTTTGTAGTCATTGGTTGGTTGGTTATTTTTGTTTGTCAACAGGATGACGCAAAACCTAAAAACTGATTTCCATGACACTTGGTGGAGGAATGGGACAAGAAAGAACCCATGAAATCACAGTGTGGATCCAGGACTTTCTTTTTTTACTTTCCTTACCATTACAAGTATTTTTGACCTCTTCAATGATTTCCTAGGGAAGAATTAATGGTTCAGGATTTTTTGTGGGACTTGGTGGATGTATGTGTGCCCTGTTTCAAGTGTAATGTGCCAGATATGATCTCTTTGTGACGTTTTGCATCCAATTTGAGCTAAATTTGATTGATGTATTTCCACTAGGCCGATTTAAATATGATTTCAGAACCAAACAGTACGACCATGAAAACCCTGAGTCTCCTGCTGTCTATTCAGAGGTTCTTGTTCAGATTTTTGTCAATTAATAAAATAAACCAACAGCTTTCATGGCAAATTCACAATGTACAATACTTGTGGGCTTTATTTCACATGAATCACATTAATATGTTAAAGTCTGCATGTGATAAGATGGTGTTTAAATTGTGGATGTGTTCTAAGGGCCCGGTAGGTTAAAGGTCAAAGATGTAGGCATAAGTGTGTGTGTGTGTGTGTGTGTGTGTGTGTGTGTGTGTGTGTGTGTGTGTGTTTGTGTGTTTGTGTGTGTGTGTGTGTGTGTTTGTGTGTGTGTGTGTGTGTGTGTGTGTGTGTGTGTGTGTGTGTGTGTGTGTGTGTGTGTGTGTGTGTGTGTATGGGTGTGTGTTGCACCTGCAGGGAGATCCTGTAGTCTTTTCCTGGTTTGAGTCTGTTGACATCGTTGTCCCACAGCTTCTGAGCCATGGACGACAGCTCTCTGTCGCTCTCCATCATGATGGGACCGCTGGGTTGTGTTGGTGCTGCTGCAGTGGATCGGCCGGGGACTGGTGAGTTTTCCGGTCACGTCTCTGACGGGAGAGAAACAGTTAAAGAAGCCTCTGGTTTTTGACATTGAAATCGTCTGGAGGTTTCACAATGAGCTCATGTGGTGGACAGGGAAAAGTAAATTTTTCAACACAATTAAAAAGTATTGGTATTTTAATATTTTATATGTTTAAATAAAATAGCATGATTTGCTAAACCATCTTTGGACTTTTCGCTTTTCTGAAGTAATTTTAGTGCCAATTTTCCCTTATTGTTTAAATACTTTTTGCATGGACGTTGAGTTTTACATTATGTTTAATTTTCATACCTTTAGTCACATATAATTTTAATTATTATGGAAAATAAGCTATAATCATGGAATTTACAAGTTAATCATTTAAGTAAGTTAGTAAATAAGTCAATTGACTATTTTCAGTTAATAGCCCGGCTCTCCAGTTTATTCTTATTTTATATTAATCATCAATATATCTGATGATGTAGTTTTATGGCACTTTACGTGTAATTAACTGAATTTATGCTCTTGATACACTGTTATAAATAAAGTACATACAAACAATCATACAACTTAAAGAACAAACTCAAACAGCATCACACCCTCAGACAGATCAATTGAATAACCATCCTTTCACACATTGATCATGGAACAGTCGTGAAGTGAACCCGGTGCTGTGAGAGTCCAAAGCATTGTTCAAACACAACAGGCAGAGAACACGCGTGTGACAGGGCTCAATCACTGAATTCCACAAAAACATTGCTGACAGCAGACCAGGCATCCATGACAGCGACGTGTGAGAACTCCATCATCGTCCATCCAAGCCCTAGGGCCGCATCCCAACATGCACCACATCGGAATCCACTGACCTTTTTTTTGTGGAAATTGATAAAAGTCTAGTCTCGTCTTGTCTTCGTGGTGGAGTGAGGTGAAAAACGCTGCTGGTCACAAAGGTCAGGGACGTTCCTTCGTGCTGCTGGTCAGATGCTGCTGGTGCTGCTCCCCTGTGTTTGTGAGAGCAGGTGTCTTTAGGGGCATGGAAACAGTCCGGCCGCTCGGTCAGTGTGTATGGAGAAAGACAAGCAGGGGTTGGGGGGCGGACAGAGAGCACGAGGCAGCAGTGGACAGGACAGGAGAGGGGGGCCTTTTTAAAGGGTTATCCCCTGTCAGCAACTCTAGCCAAAGGGCTTTACACCATGTTGTCGTCTCTTTTCAGTCTCAGGCTAAAACGTGGGCTCTTTGTTTCTTTAGTCCTTCATTGTTTCTCTTTCTGTCACAGCATAACCTCTGGATCACAGGGTAAATATGGGTCATGGTCCAGGTAACAAGATATTCTAAAGGAGAGTTTGCATTAGCAACGGCAAAGAGCAAAAATACATAAAATGCACATTTGAATTAGGGAATATAGCAGATTTCTTTATTCAATCTAATCGTATGCCAAATGATCTCATGTTGAAATTAAAACTTAAATCATTTATATATGGGTCCAACAATTTGTGAAAAAAGCAGATTCAAGTGAATCAGATTTGACAAAGTTCGACACTCAGCATTTTCTTTGTTACTGTTAAAACGTGTGTATTATTGAAATGTTGACCTGGTCAAAGTGTTTTATATATTCATACATCTACAGTAGGTAACTTTTTAAATATTTTCTAATTGTATATTTTAACTTGTTGCACTGAATGCCATATTACATTGTAATTGCTCATATAAGGGTGACATTGTGTGTCATATTAAATCCTACATTTTGTCCCTTTTTTCGGTCCCATTTGTGAGGAACAATGAAAGCATGTACGAGAAAGAAACATCCACATAATCCATAGCATTAACTAAAAGAAAATGGGGAAAAGGGCTTATTGAAAAAACATGAACTAAATTTTTCACTTTTCATTTGATCTATGGAATTTCCTCTTTGTCCAATTTGTATTAACTGGGATCGAACTGGTGTGCAATAATGGTTTGGAGTGATACCATAGAATGGGGTGCCTCTAGGCATTCAATAAATGTGGTTATCAAGATAAAATATAAAACATTAATATTAAAAATATTAATATTAAATCATAACTTTAGTTTGTTAAAGTTACCTCGGGGCACCACCCTTCAAAGAAGAGAAAAGATAACAAATTTGTTTGTTATTAAGATCAGTCTTATTTAGATCTAGTTCAATTAGAAATCTCAATATTTACTATTAAAGATTATATAATGAACAGTGAAGGTTTATGGAATTATTGACAGTGAAGAGGTTGGCTATTCACTTTAATTAATGAAAGAACATTTGTGAAAGAAAAAAACATTTATTATGAATATAAGAAGTTAACAGCCCCCCTTCTTCTTCTTCTGAAGTGGGGAGATAAGTAGGTGTAGAGATGTGCGGGAGTCTGTGTAAATGTTAATCAGAGACTGAAAGAGTCAGAGAGAGCATGCCTGTGAAGAGCCTAGCTAACATCAACTTTCATTTGACTTATAAACACGATATCAGGGGAGTTGCAGTTCCATTCGCAATTCGTCCTGCCGGTTGTGTGACGTCTGCTGGCTTTATGTGGTTCGCCGTCGCGGTCCTGTTGAGCTGTGCAGTTCACTTGCCGGTTGAAGCTCTCCTGCAGGACATCGAGTCGCTACTAGGAGTTTGTAGAGCTTGAAGGTTTCCTTGAGAAGATGGGCTGGAAGCTAGACCTTTGCGCTCCTCTGGTAGATTGGAAGAGAAGATGTGCTGGAGCAGCCAGGCCCTTCCTTGGTGATGCAGGAGAGAAAGCTGGCTGCCTGCCTCATCAGTGGGTCGATGGAAAGAGAGTGAGGAGGGGCAGAAGTTGGCTTACATCAGCCTGGTGACCTCACAGGTCAGAGGTGACTTCCATTACCTCTGCAAAAGTGATCAATTATCAGGCACATTCAGGGGACTGATATTTGAGTGTGTAATTAGGGGCAGATCTAAATAAAAATCAAGTGAATGTAAATGTGGTCACGAGGGGTCTGTTGGGCCTCAGAGAATTTGAAGCGTGCTTGTCTCACTGCACGGCTGTGCATCGAAACCCGCTGTGATGACACTGTGATGGTCCAGCCTGTGAGCAGTGCCCCACATGGCTGAGGACAGCCAGACAAAGGCAATCTAGAGGCTAGGTGTTGGATGGGCGGTACTACCCCAGAGGATCCTCATAGGGAACTCCTCCCCTCCCAGGTGTCTCTGATTGTCCCTCACAGGTGGATTGAATCACCAGGCCATCAGGAGCCATCTTAAAAACCTCAACCAGAGGATACAGAATCTCTTGAGCTACAGAGGAGTGGAAACCAGACGCTTACCCCAGACAGTCTCGGGGTAAGAGGCCAGCGGCCTGCCTTTTATTTTTATGAAGAGGATTAATTGCTGTATCTCTCTCATTGGAACAGGAAGAGGCCGACAGAGCCCCAGGTGCAAACTGCCAGACCGGTGAAGCTTTTTGAGTTACCTTTATGCGCCCTCCTCCCTTTTTCCCCTAAGTTTATAAATAAAAAGCCTCAGTTATATTCACCACAACCCCTGCGTCTGACTGCTCTGTTCCAGTTTGTGTACCACTGTTTACCCTTACAAGGCCAGGCTCCCACATATGGTGGAGGATGCAGGCATTCTGAGTCTTCGCTATCAGTTGGTATACAGAGTTGGAATAGAGCACGTCTGATCGGAAGAGAAGGTCAAACATGGAAGAGATCTTGAGAGCCATTCTGACCTCACAAGCCACTCTGCAGAGAGCTGTAGTAGAGCTGTGTAGAGCAACAGGAAAAACGGAAGAGCGAAAACCAAGAGAGGTGCTGACTAAACTGACGCAAGATGATGATGTCGAGACCTATGTTACGCTGTTTGAAAGGACGGCAACGAGAGGGAAATGGCAAAAAGCAGAATGGGCGAACATCCTTATGCCTTTCCTGACCGGCGAAGCTCAGAAAGCCTGTCGAGATCTTTCAGCTGCAGATGCCGTGAGTTATGATAAGATAAAGACTGCCATCCTAGCTCAATATGGACTTAGCCTCCCCGCCAAGGCACAGCGAGTGCATGACTTGAGCTACGACCCTGCTCTCCCCGTCCGGGCACAGGTGATGGGCCTAGTCCGTCACACCAGGAGCTGGCTGGAAGAAGCAGAAGGGCCGCCCATAGTGGACAGAGTGGTGATTGACCGGTGTACACGAGGCTTGCCAAATGACGTCAAGAGGTATGTCGCCCAGCAGGGGCCTCCCAATGTGGACACATTAATAGCCTTATTAGAAAATCACAGAGTGATGGCTAGTCTGATGCAGTCAGAAAACAACAAGCCAAACAATTATAAAGCCAAGGCAGAGAGAGAGATGGTAGGCAAAGCTGTCAGTTCCCCACTAGCCCGAACGCCCCCTGGCTGGACCGGACCGGCTGCAAGACGAACCCAGTGGCCTCCTCCAATCCCACAATGTTTTTCTTGTGGCAGAGAGGGACACCTAGCCAGAGAGTGTCCATATCGGGATGAGCCGATGCCAACAGCCGGGTCTACCGATAACAAGGGTCTCTACTGCCACCACCTCACTACCTGTTGGGCCCATGAGGGAGCACCAGCCCCAAAGTTTCCGGTGAAGATTGCGGGGAGAGACACAGAGGCCCTCTTAGACTCCGGAAGAATGGTTTCTCTCGTTCGACCACAATTTGCCAGTGCCCCCTGGGGTGAAGAGATGGCTGTGTCCTGCATCCATGGGGATACCCGGAAGTATCCAACCTCCAAAATCCAAGTGATTACTCCTCGAGGACGATTCACTCTGCAGGTTTGGGTAGTCGAGCAACTGCCGGTGCCTGTGCTTTTCGGCCGGGACAGCCCCCTCTTCTCCCGCTAGTGGCCAGCGGAGGCAAGTGACCCAAAACGGCGAACCAGAAGACGACCGGCGAAGATGGGAAAGTCTTCCGTAGCTCGCCCCACCTGAGCAGCAGTATCCCCCGATGGCAGCCCTGCAGAAACTACTAATGAAGACAGGGAGGAAGCCGTCCACACCCAGGCCCGACAACAGACCCTGAACGGGCAGCGGAGATGAAGCCCCTGGAAGACATACAATCAGACGAGGTGTTCTCTCAATTTCCGGAAGTTGAAATGGAGGGAGGACTCAGTCCAGGACAATTCGGCTCGGCCCAGCTGCAGGATCCCAACCTAAGCCAAGCCTGGAGAGACGTCCAAGTAATGGAGGTTCAAAAGCAGGCTGGGGTGAGTCCAGTGTCTTTTCCACATTTCATGATCAAGAATAAGCTGTTATACAGAGTAACTAAGAAGAAATCTGATATATGTGAACAGTTGCTTATCCCCAAAGAGTATGCTTCCAAAGTGTTGTACCTAGCCCACTCCCACTTACTAGGGGCACATTTAGGGAGGGAGAAGACGTATGAACGTGTTCTCAGCCGTTTCTAGTGGCCAGGAGTCAAAAGGGCCGTGGAGGAGTACTGCCGACATTGTGCCGAGTGTCAATCAACTCCCCAAAGGTGGAGTACCGAAGTCCTCTGATACCCCTTCCAATTATTGAAACACCCTTTAGCAGGATTGGCATGGACATAGTTGGGCCCTTACCGAAGTCTAGCCGTGGCCACCGCTATATTCTAGTTATACTGGATTACGCAACCCGTTACCCGGAGGCAATTCCTCTACGGTCTGCTACTGGGAAGGTGGTCGCCAGAGAGATTTTCTGGTCTTCAGTAGAGTGGGCCTGCCGGATGGAATCCTTACAGACCAAGGGTCCTGCTTTATGTCCAAAGTGATGAAATGTCTGTGCCAAAGTCTAAAGGTGAGACAAATCAGAACCTCTGTCTATCACCCTCAGACAGATGGACTTGTAGAGAGGTTCAACAAAACCCTAAAACACATGATGTGCAAGGTAATCGATGTTGATGGGAAGAACTGGGACCAACTGCTGCCGTATATTCTGTTCTCTATACGGGAAGTACCCCAGGGTTCCACTGGATTTACACCATTCGAGCTTCTGTACGGTCGGAGACCCCGGGGCTTGCTAGATGTGGCCAAGGAAGCCTGGGAGCAGCAGCCTTCCACCCAGCGCAGCATCGTGGAGCACGTGGAACAAATGCACCACAGAATGACCCAAGTCTGGCCCTTCGTTCGGGAGCACATGCAGCAAGCCCAAGTGCAACAGGCCCAGGTATACAACCGGGGAGCCCAGTTGAGAGTTCAAACCGGGAGACAAGGTAATGGTTTTAATTCCAACAAATGATTGCAAGTTTTTAGCTAAGTGGCAAGGGCCTTATGAAATACTGGAACGGGTGGGGCCTGTGAATTATCGTGTACGCCAGACAGGCCGTAGGAAAGCCCAACAACTTTACCATGTAAATTTGCTGAAGCCATGGCATGAGCCTCTCCCTATCCCCTCTAATGTCCTGCTAGCTAACCTGCCTCCCCAGGTCCTCCCGCCAGTGAACATGAGCGACCAGCTGTCATCCAGGCAAGGACAAGGTCTCCGAGAACTGCTCGATAGAAACAGAGATGTCTTCTCTGAGGCGCCGGGTCGAACAACAGCCATCGCCCATGACATCAGAACAGAGCCGGGAAAGACAGTAAGGCTACGACCATACCGAATCCCAGAGGCCGGAAGGGAGGCCATCAGAAAGGAGGTGAGGAAAATGCTTGACCTTGGGGTGGTGGAGGAGTCACACAGTGCCTGGTCCAGTCCTATAGTCCTTGTTGGGAAGCCAGATGGCAGCATTAGGTTCTGCAATGACTATAGAAAGTTAAATGAGATTTCTCTGTTTGACACCTAGGCTCATGGATAAAGTGCTCCGGCCACACCTGGCCCATGCTGCGGCGTACCTGGACAACATTGTTATCCACAGCACGTCATGGGAGAACCATCTGCATCACCTAGCACCTGTTCTCCAGGCCTTACGAGAGGCGGAACTGACAGCTAACCCTGCAAAGTGCTCCCTCGCCTTGGAGGAGGCAAATTACCTTGGGTACACTGTCGGACGAGGAAATGTGAAACCCCAGGTAAAGAAGGTGGATGCCATAACAACCTGGCCCCAACCCCAGACCAAACGTCAGGTGAGAACCTTTCTAGGGTTATTGGGGTATTACAGACAATTCATTCCTAACTTTGCCTCTTTAGCGGACCCCTTACATGAGCTGACAAGCAAAAGTGAAGTGGACGGAACAGACACAGCTGGCCTTCCATAACTTGAAGAAAGTCCTCATAGGGAACTCCTCCCCTCCCAGGTGTCTCTGATTGTCCCTCACAGGTGGATTGAATCACCAGGCCATCAGGAGCCATCTTAAAAACCTCAACCAGAGGATACAGAATCTCTTGAGCTACAGAGGAGTGGAAACCAGACGCTTACCCCAGACAGTCTCGGGGTAAGAGGCCAGCCTTTTATTTTTATGAAGAGGATTAATTGCTGTATCTCTCTCATTGGAACAGGAAGAGGCCGACAGAGCCCCAGATGCAAACTGCCAGACCGGTGAAGCTTTTTGAGTTACCTTTATGCGCCCTCCTCCCTTTTTCCCCTGAGTTTATAAATAAAAAGCCTCAGTTATATTCACCACAACCCCTGCGTCTGACTGCTCTGTTCCAGTTTGTGTACCACTGTTAACCCTTGCAAGACCAGGCTCCCCCAACACAGATAATTAACAAGCTGCATTTTTTCAGTTTGGGATCATGTGAATAAAACAGACAATGTGTTCCATGGTAACATTTATTTTGAGAAACATTATGTTAAATGTCTTGCAGCAGGATTCTGTAAATCCTTTATTCAAACGTAACTTACATGTGAGGCATGAAGTGACCGTAGGTCTGCGTTTACGGGAAAGTTGAATCTGTGCAATTCTGAACAAGGGATTGTCTTTTAAACAACTCTGACCAACATTAACTTTTGAACCATTGAACAATGAAAAACCGATCTGATGCAAATTCAAACACAAAATGTCTTTTCATCAGAGTCCTCAATGTAATCAGATTTGAAGAAGGAAAAAAAACACATAAATTAACATACAAAATCGTTTTTGTATTTAGACATAACCAACAGAGTATGGCCTCCGTCTGACACTAACATTTGGCAACATTAAAATGTCAGTTGTACAAAGTGTGAATAAATCTATTTTGCTGTTTAACGAGAGAGGATTTCCTTTTCTGACGGGCAAACACACAACGATTATCGCAACCCCAGTAACCCAATCAGAGGACGCTCTGTCATGAATATCCTCCGTTGGGACAATCTGTAAGGTCAAATTAAAATAATGAATTAAATCCGCGCAACCAGTAGCAAGAAATTATTCTTTCCAAAAATCATATCTCGGTAAACGGTTGCAGTGACTGTTGTTCTGATCCAGACATAGAGAAGGTGAAGTGATGGTATCATGAGCTAAAGTGCATTCTGAAGGAGCAAGCGGTTCGAGAAGCACCGCACTGGGCTCAGTCCTCCTCATCGCTCCACAAGGCATCTTCGTCATCCAGATCCACACCATGGAAGAGTCTGCGGGCGAGAAAGACAGCACACGTTCAGAGCTCCGCATTGCAGATGGATATAAAAGCGCCACTGACGGATTGAAAAGAGGAAGCGATCACTCACTGGTTGAAACAGGGTGAATGTGGGTTGTTAAAGTGGCTGTAAGGGTTGACTCTGCTGAGGACGCCCAGGCAAAGCCAACAGAAGTATTGTTTACACGAGGTACAGGTCATCTTGTTGCAGCCGTCCACTTTCTGCAGAGACAAAACATCACAGAGAGAAGACGCAGCAAACATCAAACCCTGGGACTGGACGTGAGCTACAGGACAGAGTTAGTACAGTTTAACAGAAGGGACATGATGATGTTCAAAGGCTGTTCTAATGTGCTGTGACCAGCAGGGGGAGCCCAACCTGGATATTGGTTCCACAGCGTGGACAGGATTTGCAGTTCTCATTGAGCCAGTCTCTGCTAAAGGATTCTTCCACTGCTTTCTGGATCACCCTCTTCCCAAAGCGCTGCTCCAAGAACTTTTTCCCCTCAGTCGTGGCTGACAGGTATTCGTCTCTGAGATTACGCAGCTCATCTGTGACACGAACAAAGGCAGGGATAGAACTGGGTTTAGTGTGAAGAGTCCGGCTCGGTAATGTTCCAATTGATTATTCTTTAGAAATGTTACGATTTAATGAATCAATCCTTTATTGGCATCTTGGAAAATATAAACATTAAAGCAACTCAGAACTTTTCATCACAATGTCTCAAATCCATAAGAAACGTTATGACGGTTTCAGCAATCAAAGATCTAAAAGTTTGGAGTTAATCATTTCTGAAATGTATTGTGTAAAATTGAATTTATGAATTAATAGCTTTACCCACAAGCAGTTGATCTCAAAAATGTCCGTTTAGAATAAAAGAAGCAACATAAAATGATAAAGCGAAAATACAGCGGACGGAGACAAGTGGATAAACAGTGAAATAACTCAATACTGTTTTTACACTTCAGATTTTTCTCCATTAAAACAACCTGGTAGGAAAATAAGAATCTATCAGGTAAAATCACAGAACAAGTTACAAATCTGTGTTTAAATTGAAGGGCAGTGTCCATACCAAACTATCAGGAGAATTACACTTAACCACTATATAGCAATACTAAAATAATAACTTCTTACTACTATATTTCCAATAACATTACCTGCAGGGATTTTACAGTTGGAAACACCGTGATAACCGAGCTTGCACAGTGTACAGAAAGCATACTGGCAGGCAGTGCAAATGCCCATGGTTGTGTCTGGCTCCACCATAACGGCGGTGCCGCAGGACTGACGGGGACAGTAGACCACGTCGGCCATGAGGTCCAGAGACGACTGAAGCAGCAAGCGGTCATAGCGTGCGAACAGCTCTTCATCCACCAGCTGCTTCACCTGCAGAATTAAGACAGAGGCAGGGAAACACAGGAGCGATTGGTAAAATAGAAATGATAAAGCTGTAGAGCATGGAAGTTGCACCGTGGGAAGTTACAGTGTAAAATGATTTTAGAACTAAAAACACAGACATACACTCATACCGTGTGAACGCACCGTACCTGTGATGGTGTGGCTAAGGAGGTACATTTTGTTTCAGGGCAATTAAGGCACTGAACGTTCCCGTCCCGTATTTGGATCTGGAAGTATTCGCTCATGCAGGCCTTGCAGTAGACGTGCTGGCACTCCTTAAAGCAGAGGCACATGGAGCCCAGCTTCTCTAGGAAGCAGATCCCACAGCAGAACCCCTTGCTGTCGAACACCTTCTGGCGCTGCGCCTCATCAAAGTCCAGGAGCTGAGGTAGGAGGTCAGAATGTGGGTCCCTCAACAGGACGGTCCGCGGGTCCAGTGGAGAAGACGCCGCATACTGCATTTCAGACTTTCCCTTCTTCACTTCTCTTTTCTTCCCCTCAGCGTTTTCAGAAAGACTCCCAGGCTGTGTCAGAGCTGAGGATAATAGGTAAATCACCTTTTAATTTAGTGGACATCTATACAACTGACTCTATAGAATCATAATTCACTCAATTCATGCCTCACACATATTTTAGCAAAAAAAACAGTACTTGCTCTCACCTTCTCAGTATAACTTTTAATGAAGTGAGATTACAAAATACAACATGATCTATACTTCCTTTGTTATCTTGGCTAATGTTCATGCATCACAAAAAAAGAAATACTATACCTGTAGCTGCTGGGTCGGTTTTCCTGCGCTCCCCACCTGCCTTACTTCCTCCCCTTGTGACTTCAAGGGGAGACTGGATTCCAAGAAAGTCCACAGCCTCCTCTTTTAGGAGCTGGATCCATGTGAACAGAATCACACAGCCTTGGTTCTCCTCCCACAGCTCATCCAGACGTCTGCACAGAGAACTCATCTGATGAGGTAAAGCAGAAAAAGAGAAAAAGCTGTTATTGAGGGTGATGAAGTTTAAGTTATTCTGTTTCACTGCTGTTACATATTTATGGTAGAAATAAACCACAAGAGGCAAGAGACAAGATAACAAACTCAAATATCTTGAAAAATATTTTGGTTGCTTTCCAGAGCTTGGACAGAGAAAATGGGGTTGCTGGTATCGTTCTTTATTTGGGCTTGTTCTTACCTGTGCTCTGGTTATCCATTGGGAGCTGAGAGTGAAGATTGGTGATAACGTGGAAGGATATTCTGCAGGAAGCTCGAAGTTGAGCACCAGAGGAGGCAAGAAGCAGACATTGTATTCTGATTTATTCTCTCCTGCAAAAGATAGAAGACAGAAGGAGTGTGTCTTATTAACTAATGTCTCAGTAAGATTAGGAGAAAATAACATTATGAAAACCATCTACAGTTCAGTGTTGAAGTTACAGACAGTGCAAAAAAGGAATTCTCTTAATGCAGGATGGATTTGAGATCAGACACGTCCCACATGGTATTACATGATGAATAACAATCAAAACATCTGAAGTGCCTCACATTTTCTCACAGCACTGTACCTTTAACAACAATTTTGAAATCAGGAGGAAGCTCCAAACAGAGCTGAATCTCTCCCCCCTGAGCCGACTCGGCTCGGCGGAACTCCTCCTCATCGTAAATACTTGCTAAAGCAAGCAGCTCATCCTCCTGGGCTTCCTTGTCCTCAGACATTTACATTCCTGCAAGAACAATGACACGAGTGACATCAATCCATCATTGTCAAAGTAAAGCAGTTCCAAACACGTATGTAGCAATGGCCAAGACAACAGACAACAGATCAATACAAACGACAAGAATTTGGTAAAAGGAATAAATGAGTGGGTACGTCCTGAACGAGCCGAACTATCAAGTGTTTTAACTAAAGGGTTGAAATTGGTTAAAATATGCAGGAGTTGTTTGTAACTGCAAGAACTGCAGAAAAGGGTGAATATTTCAATAGCTACCAGAAGTCGAAAGAAGAACAATGAGCAGAACAAACAGCAGAAAAAGCTGACAGCTGAACCAGCAGTCACACTAATCAATTGACATTGATCATTGCACAGTCAATGGTCAGTTGAAGTGAAATATTTGAGTGTTGACTGGCTGTTGTTTCTGCTGCTGGATTTTGCTACACACACAAATGTCCTGTTTGTGATTTGACCTACACTGATCCGTTTGAACAAGATGTAAATTAACAAAATAAACAACTGTCCCCCTTTATGATGGAATAGTTCCACAGCTCCTCAGACTTCAGCCTGAAAAGTGATCATACAGGAAAAACCGCTACGACACAAACTGAGCTTCACGACCACAATGAAGATTTATTTTAGAATTACTGAATGAGACTGGATGGTTTAACATTTATTTAACAGTATTTAATAAACTGGAACCTGAGTCATGACAGTACATTACATCAGCTCTCGTTAAGCTACACTGTAGCCCAACAGCTAGCTAGCTAGCATAAGTTAACTTTATCGACATTAGACCAAGTCGTGTTTTAATAACTTTAATGTTTAACATTAGATTACTTAGCAATGTGTGTTGTTGTGGTCAGAGGCGAACAACCAAACCCGACACAGGAAGGGAATCAAGCTAAATAAGTAGACAGGTAACTTTAGGGAGTAGCCCTGCAATAGCTAGCATGCTAGTTAGCATGGCAAGCTAATGTAAACAGCAGCTCGGGCTCCAGAGGGGATCGAACCTGTGGCTCTGCGGTGTCACCCTCCTGCACACGGTACAGGACCCAGGACACAGTGAGATACACGTGTTCTTTACCTTCTCAGAGACACAAGTACCAGCACTGACAGCTGCTGCCTCCAGACCAGCTCCAGACCAGCTCCAGACCCGATCCTCTACACACACCGCGGACCACAGTCCAGGAGTACGGGAAGGCAAAGAGGACAAACACCAGGAGGTTTCGTAACGCGCAAACTACGCGTGATTATTCCGCAGATTTTTATGTTGCGTTAACATGTGAGAAATACGTAATGTAAACTTAATGTAAGTAGTTAAGCTGCGAATTAAATTACACAACTTTGTATATAATTAAATAAATGAATAATAAATTGTTATAAGAACACGTTATCAATGCATAATATTCTCGCACGTTAGCAACTAAAAGGACTTTAGGACAAAGTACTTTAACTTAGCCCCTAGTTCAACCCCCTACATGATATGTTTGATAAAAATATAATAATTCGACACTTGAGTGGAAGGAGTATACCTTTAAAAGTGGGATTTCCGTTACAAATCTGTTTGTGTTTACAATTATTTATTCAACAATCGTATATGTATATATATATATGTGTGTTTATTGTTTTTTTTAAAGAGGGGGGGATTGCCAGCCCAACCCTCAGCCATTGTTTACAGCTCAACCCGAGACTGAATTATTTGATTAAAAAACTGAAATGTGCTTATTTGTCTGTATTTGTATATAATAATAATAAAAAGTTACTGGCAGGACCAGGGAGGCACATATATTTATGTTTGTATTAAAATACAAGATAGCGAATTAGTATTTTTCTACAAAGATTGTATTACCTATATATTTTGTTTCTGAAGTAAAAAAAAAGAACAGCCAATGATTGTCATTCAATCTATCTACAAATATTTTTCCTAGCTAATCATTTTTGAGAAATTAAATCATCCCACATGTAAAAAGGTTTTGTCTAAATGAGATTTATTAACACAAAGGACTAGAAAGAAATGTCAGGAATCATCAATTAATTCATATGCTTTTCTTAATTTGATTTATTTTAGTTTTTTGTGATGTGGCAACAACAGCAGCACCCAGAAGGTGATTTGTTAGACCAGCATTCACAGTTGGGTAGAAAAAAGCAATACAAGGCTACCAGAAAACAACCAATGGACCATTGCTCTTAAATGAGAAAAAGCCAAACGATTATATACTGCATGACGGTGACTTGTAGTATCTAGTTCGAACAAACAGTACAAGTAAACACAAAAACTCAGTCTTTCCTCTTAAACTAAATACATGACATTCCAGCAGTTACAATTATTGGTTGTGAAAAAAATGTAATGTACAATTTGGAACAATCCACGTTCGTTTACAAGTGCCACTGTACCTAAACTGTATTGAGACATGCCATTATATTTTACAATTTCAAGAATCCTGTGTTTATTACTAGTTTCCCAGAACTACTGAACATTCGGTGCTTAAATGTCCTCAGGAGCTGCTGATTAAAACAAAGAAATACAGAAGAAGCAGTTTTTAATCCCACACTCACAACTTTTATGTCATAAAATAATCCCATTCAATATTAATATTATGCGTGATATTTGTGTTCTGAAGAAAATGAGAAACGACATGATGAGGAGGCTGACGTATGAACTGTATTGATTAGAGATGCTGCTGTCTGTCTCCAGAAGAGAGATGCTGCTGTGTCATCAATCACAATCTCAGAAGAACGACGTAACCAGAGGCGAGAAGCAGGACAGACGGAGGTGAAGCTCGGGTAGCAGCCGCAACACTTAGTCAATGTCCATTTCAGGGAGCTTGGTCTCTGCCGTTTCCTGTTCCGTCCCTGCAGGTGTGGCTTTGTCTTGACTGGATGGCTGACTCTCGGTCGGCTCCTGCCCGTTGACTGGTCCGTTCTCTGTCTTCTCCTCTTTAGGAGGCTCCACCCTGGGCTTGGGTTTGGACATCACAGGGTTGCAGGCTGAGTAAAGCGCCTGAAAAAAAGAAAAATTAAACATTTGTTAGAAGAAGGGCAAATAAGTAACTATCTTCCGAGACCAGTTGAGTTTCAAATTCATTTCTATACTAATCTACCTTCTATAACAAATTGGAACAAATAAACTTGCTTCTAGTTCAAATTGTAGCAGGGATTAGAAGAAACTAGGAGAGCAATGGGTGCTTTTTATTGTGAATGATATACCACGTATCCTCAGCTGAGCTCGACCGACTCAAAGAGCACTCAGCCACACTACAGGGGGAAGTTGAGAGAAGCTCAACTTTATTGAAATATCCTCTAACGCAGTCAGCCGGTTGCAATAGCCAGGAGAAACAGCCGGGTTAGAGCCACTCACAATCACTTTGATTGTCAGTCTCCAGCTCCCAAATCCTCTGTGCCTTACAATTTTTATTTAAAAAAAAGAATGAGATGTTTGGCTGCAGCACAGACAGCAGAAAAAAGCTGTCCTGTAAGAGTAGAGGATGTAAATTGCATGCTTAACTCAATACACCTCTGGGACTACGATTCATGAAAGGCCAGATACTGCAATCTACTTTGTATCCGTGTGTGTGAATGTACTGTTAAGAGATTGATTTACTTTGTGTGGAGATGGTATTTGTTCTACCATTGGTTAGATGGTATCAAAAATACCGAAACATTACACGATAGAAACAAGTCTACAGCAACGCTCTTATTGTGACTCCACTGAATAAATAAGTGCTTTGTTGATATTTCTCCGCTTCATAATTTCCCTCGTGTCAGTGTTCTTGATTACAGCTTCAGGAAACCAGACACATCACATATCTACCGGGAGTGGATACGATGTGAATTACCCCTAATCACAGTAAAATGCTTGGTGAGTCCTACAAGGACGACAGACAGTCTTGTAGGCTGGCTTTGCAAGGCTAATTAAAAACTGATGTTGATACATGATTTTTGGTATGTTGTGTGTATGTGAACCTTGAACGCTTTCTCTGTACCTTAGTCTTGAACTTGATCTCCTGAACTTTTACCACTGGGTCCAGGTTGAGGTCCTGACTTTTCTGCTGGTTCATCTTGCTGTTCATCCAGACCATGGCTTCGTTCACCTGCTTGTCCACTCGAGTCACATCAAGCTCATCCAGGTGATCGTACTGCTCATCCTGTCAGGAGATGCAAAGGTTATTTATGAAACCCGTTTAGCAATTCCTCATATTGGTTAGTGAAGAGCCAACATCACACCAACAAAATCTAACCAAGTATCTATCTAATCAATCTAACAGGTCAACAAACATATGTCTCTGTGTCACAATACCTTTGCCTTGTAAGCTTCAATGATCTTCATGTACATTTGGATTTGTCTGCCAAAATCATCAAATGCTTTTGGCCTCTCCTCAGCCTCCATGAATCTTTCTTGGATCGGCTGACCAAGTTTCTACAGAGAGGAACATCACATTTAGTCAGGCAGTCGTCCAGAAAAACAAAAAACTGAAGAATTTTTGAAATTCTTTTTCATCAGTTAATGACAACATGTTGTTCGATGTTATAATTTTAAATATTTCTATTATTTAGGAGTATCAAAGAATAGACAGCATATCTGAGTGCCCATTCTAAAATGAGAAGTACAAGTTGATTAACAAAATTTGTTCATGTTCAAAGTTCATAGATTGCAGGCCTAGTTACCTTCAGTTCAGCCAGTCTGTCGATATAAACTTGTTTCTGTTGGTCCTCTCCGTCTTCATACAGCCAGATCTCTGTTTCCTCCAGTTTCAATGAGAACACATCACGATCCTAAGAATTGTAAACAATATCAGATTAAATTCACATGTCACGAACATTAACAGTAATTACATTTGTGCCCATCAAGGCGCCGTGTGGCTTATAACGAGGTGTGCTCTGGCAAATAGTTGGCATGTTGCCCTGTAGAGGCAGTGGAGAGCAACAGTGAGATTGACCAATAAAACTCTGATCTGAAGTTAATGGCATACTTCACTGTTATTTTAAAGCTAGGGTGTTTTAAAATAAGAAAAGAAAATGATAACCACCTACAGAGGTGGGTGTACGATGTGTTAACACAGATGTACGAACAGATGACTGCTCGCTCGTGTGTGAACTGAAAGAGTCCACGCAGATCTGTTTCCACTGCAGAGGTCTCTATTTCTTCCTGATAAATCTGCCATTACAGTAGCAACCCAACAAGGTGCAAGCAGATAGTCTATAAAGGGGATTGGGGATGGCCCACTGGATTACAGCATGTTATAACCGTGCACCTAGCAAAGTGACCTTTTGTCTTCTCTAATACTCACAGCTTCATTCACAAACTTCTCCAGGGTGCCGTGCAGTTTGTCTCTCATGTCGTACACATACTCCTCTACGTAGTTCTTTGCGTCGTTCCTCTCCTTCTCCAGCTTATCCTGCATGATCATTTTACCCTTTAGGAGACAAAGTGAAGGTGTTGGTCTAGAATTAAATTTTCATACATTCTACAGCGTAACTTTAATATATAATATTATAAGAATAAGAACAGTTTAAACATGACTCAGATGTTACAGTCATGTTGTAATCTAAAAGTAAATGTGTTCAGAATTTGAGAAGTAAAATCTACATTCACGTTTTTAGATCAAGATACAAATTGCAACAAGTTTTAGAGAAAAACGTCTTTACTATCAGATAATATAACTATGATAATAAATTGATCAACAGTTGCTTGTTTCTAATAAAAGCTAGTACATTCCTGGTGAGCATTACCTCATTCTCCACCAACAAATTTAGTACATCAGTGGACAGCTGCCAGTGCAAATTGTTCTCTATGGGCAGCTCCACTGTCTTCGTTTTCACTTTGGGTTTCTTGGCCTGCGGGGGCTGGTCGTTCTTCTTCTCCTGCTTGGTATCCTCGGTCGTCTGCAAAAGGTGAGATAACAAATCATTAAATTCTGAGCAAACACTGCTGCTTTAGTGAGGGGGGGGGTTTAGATCCAAGCTCCTCATTTTGTCTTGGCTGGTTCAAGTCCTGCTGTTTGGTAAGATCCTGTTCAGTGTCATGTTCAGTCTCCTCCATGTTTGTTTGTGTTGCCGTGTGAAAGCATCATCCAAAGAGTTCAATGAAGCACAAGATATATATAATATAATATGGACCAATGGGCATTTTTCTGTTCTCACATGGTCACATGTCCCATATGGTCAAAAAAATTCTGACTTGTGGCTTTCCTAGACTTTGTAAGCGTTCCTTTTTTCCTTTACACCGAAAAGGGGTGGACTTCATTTCAAAGTTGACTGGCTTTATGGTAACTGATAGAGAACAATATCATTATGCCATGTATAAAATCATAAAAACGTCGGGTTAAGGCCAATTTATGCCTCTCCGTTTTTTCTATTACGGACAGATAAGACCGCCCTATCCGTCGTGAAACGTCCTCTCCGAGGGCTTCGGACAGCTTTTCGTACACGTCTGATTTTTCTAACTATCCGTCTTCATGTTGGAGACCCGACGGACCGCTGTTGGCTGTGATTGGTCCGCGAACGACATAATTTCCAAATGACGTCATTTCCGTATTTCCGGACCTCAAACTTCCTGTTTACATGTAGCAACAAACACGAACACAACTATGATTCTACGATTAATGTGACGTGTGTGTTAAGTCAGCGGAGGTGTCCGGCTGACGGTGGCTCGTTAGAGCACTGAGGGCATGTGTGCACGGTCACATACGGTTATAACGAGCTTTCAAAACGGCGCTAGCCTAGCTAGGCTAGCCACCATGCTAACTGCGGTGGTAACAGTGCAAGAACCCGCCGTCACGACTTTAATTCGACTTCTATCATGACACTGTTTCTATAATACCATCAGGTTAGAAGCAAACACTGGATAGTAGTAGTTAGTGTCGGGAGTCCCTGCTGACTGTGTGTGGAAGCTGGGGGGAGCTAGGTCCGTGTAGCTTCTAGCTACATGTAGCCTCAAGCAGATTCAAGCTGTGGAATCAGCAACACAGTTTGGAAACAAGACCGGGGAACCGCTGCGCTAAGAAACGATTACATCAGCATTTTGACCCGCTGGGTGTCACTTTATTTAGTTCTGTTAGTTGCCATGGTTCAGTGTGTGGGACGCAAGCTAACATGCAAACAGAGACACGTGGACTTCTTCTTCCCAAATGGGGTAGGCTTCTCTGAGCTCGTCTTCCGTTGCGCCACCTATGGGTTTGGCGGTGAATTTTTTCCGGACGTAGACTGACGGAGAAGTAAAAATCAAAAAGACTCTTTGTCTCCCGCTGAGACCTCTCCGAGAAACGGACACGTAGTAGTATATAAGAGCCTTTAGGATCTCCCTATCGTCCACCACAACTTTACCTCCATCTCCTCTGTCTCAGCCTTCTTCTCTCCATTGTCTCCGGCCTGAAGTTTCTGATCCTCCGGATCCACCTGCATTTTGTTCTGACACACCGAAACGAAAGAAACAACCAACTGAAATGATATTACATTACCCACAGTTTTAAAACCAAACTCTTAGGGTTCCGAATCAGAAACACCAAATACACTTGTTTCCCTTCCGTTCAGAGAAGTCTGCATTCAAATCTATTGAAGTTAGTCTCAATCATACTTTTAAACCGCTTGTAGGTTTTATTCATTGCAGATGTGATTGCTTGATAGCATCAATTCTGATGAGTTAGCCACATTCATCCAGACCAAATAAATTAGAAAGAGGTTTAGGTATAGAAAGAAAAAATAATAACAAAGCCCTAACTGGAAATAGAATAAAAAATGCAGAGAAGATTTGCTGCTTAATTATTAACTCAAGTTGTATACATTTTGCTGTATTTGTGTTTTCTAGGCATTTATGATAAAGTTTTGGGTTTAACGGTACAAATAAGTATATATTGGTTGCTATATCTGTATTTTTATACACTAATATTCTTTTCTACATTGGGCCCAAAAAGTCCATATCAGTCTAATAAAAACATCCAATTGAAGATGTCTTGAGCTTGTTAAGGCAGGAACTCGGAATTCCATGATGATGACAAGACTGCCTATTTAAAACCAAGGTTTGGTCCGACTGATGTACTGTGTGAGAGGGATCTGTGATTTAAAACAAAACAGCATACAACAATCCATGAGCACCTCTCACACACATGCACAAGAAAAACACACACAGTATGCCACAAGTGTCATACACCCAGCACAAATAGACACAATATACAGACCTCCTCTTCCTTCACTGTCTGGTCCGTCTCCATTGGCTCCTCGCCTTCAGCTGTTTTTATGACTTCTACGAGGGACGCGCTCGATACGCTGAACACACCGTGGACATTGACCCGAACCTTCACCTTGACCTTTGCACTCTCACCAGACGCCTGCGGAACCACATTCTGGATATGGAACTGACCTGCAGGGCAAAGTAACAGGTCAAAGGTCAGAACAGGTGAAAAATATCTACAATTATGCATAAATAATAAACTAGATTCAGATGAAGATCTAAATGAAATTATGTAGGCGTTATAATAAACATGCAACATGATATCAATGTCATGTGAGTAAAAGGATCGATAAATTTGTTTAAAGTTGTGAAAGTAAAAAAAAAATAACTGTGGGTAAGTTATTTGCAACTGACAAACTTTGGATGGTTTCCTGTCACATCTACCACTTTTTCATTGTACGTATACCTTGTTTAATTACCAAAATGTATTTAATAAAAAGGAAATTATTCCATACTCAATGTCCACATTCATTCTGACCACTGATGGTGAACTAGCAGTACCTATAGCGGTGCTTGGGCACAGCAGCTCCTTCGGGTTGTTGTAGTAGCCTTCGAGGGTGAACGGCTCTTTCCGGTAAAAGGTTAAAACTTTGGAGAAGGGAGCTGCGTGGTTCTTTGGGAAAACTTCACAATCACTGCAAACACAACAGGAAGAAATACATGAGAGACTGAAGACAGTGAGGTGGGCTGTCTCCTAATCTGCAGCGGATCATACCATAGCTTTGTTTAAGCAACAGGTAATAAAACAGTTAGGATTCCAAAATGAGAGGGCAACTGGCAGAGGCGCCAGATAGATATTCAAACATCCAGTAGCTCACACAAGGACACACAAAAAGAGGGAGAAAGAAAAAATAAACAGTCTAATTTATTAAATAGATAAATACTAAAACTAGAAGGGTGCAATGATAAAAATGTGAATATTTCCAATGATAAATCTGCCTGTAAAGCCTTAAGTTTCCCATTTCCTCTGTGGGATCCAAACACGAAGTCAAACAAAGACCCAGCTGCATTTCAGTCACATATCGTACCTCACTCCGTCCTCGACGGCGGAATTCCATTTCAGGGAGATGGAGTAGGGGATAACGTCTGTGATGGAGAACTCTCTGACTTTGAAGGCCGGTGACAAGATGGCACACTGAGGAGAAGTGAAAGAAGACAATTACAAAATGAGTGTAAATTAAGTTGAGTCGTTTGAAAGAAAGCACGAAGCAGAGAAACACTCTTCACTGACATAAGAAAAACTGTTGCTCCAGTCAGTAACTCTGAGGACAGACCTTGAACAAAGACTAAGAAAAGAGAGCTCTTTACTCCTGTTTTAGCAAAAATATATGTTTTCCTTGTTCTACCACCATCAGTCAATGTTTCATATTTTCTTCCCTTTATATTAAACTATTTTAAATAAATGTTCTGCAATTACATTTAACCACAATTTTAGAATATGGGCATATATAGATGTGTGTAATCTTTCTGCCATGTGTGACCACAGTGTTTGTGACGACAGGTGATCTGTACCTGCAGAGCACAGCCTCTGGCCACTGCCTCGTCTAGGTTCAGGGTGGTGTTCAGCTCTTTGCCAAAGAATTTGCTGATTCGCTCTTTGATTGCGGGCATTCTGGAGGCGCCACCGACGATCTCCACTGCATAGATGTCTTCCTTTTTCATCTCTGGACACAGGGGGCAGGAGATAAGGATGATGCAAAACAGAGCTTGCTAACTCAAGACAGTGAAACGTCCCAAAGGCTGAATGGAAGAAACTTGTGTATAAAATAAAATGTATTACCTATTTAAAATGGCATATCTGATATATTTTCATTACTTTGAGCCATATTACTGCTTAGCATGGACAAGCTAGAGCAGCCAGAGATAGAGAGGAAGCATTCATAGGAGGCAGGCATGCCCCCAGTGTCCTGAGGGAAGGGCTGTCTCAGCAAAGCACATGACTGAGCCTCATCTAAGTCAAGTGTGCGTGTGCTTACGGGGATAGTCCAGCTGCTATTACAGTCATATGTACTCACTGGCTTGTTCCATGACACTGCGCAGGGGACCCTCTACTTTGGCCAGCAGCCCCGCACACATCTCCTCAAACTGACCTCTGGGGACACATGGTAATAGATTATTAATAGATTCAGACTCACATATACACACACACACATGAAAATGTGGAGAGGAGCTAACATCGTCACAGGCAGATGGATACTTCTACGAGATACTTCTATATTTATCAACACAATTTTAAATCTGCACCTAACTATAAACAGAATGCTGTAAAATACGCTAATCCACTGGACAAAAAGATATATCAATAAATTATCTTGAAATAGGGAAGACAAATAGCTATATTATTATTAGTTTACATAAATAAACAGCACCACAAAGACATCTTACATCTTTGTCCTCTTATTTCGTTAAGTAACTTCAGAGCTCACCTGTTGAGTTTGCCGGAAACGTCGATGTCGTTCATGAAGCACTCGATGTTGAGGGGCAGGTCGGAGGAGTTGGCGCTCATCAGCTTCTTGAGCTTCTCAACGTCTTGGTACAGCCTCACCAGCGCCCGGGGTTTGGTCTTGACGTCCAGTTTGTACTTCTTTCCAAACTCCTCGCAGAAGTGGTTGACCAAGATGTCGTCAAAGTCCTTCCCACCGAGCTCTGCATCAAATGCTGTAGCCAGGATCTGATGGAGGGAACCAAGGAGTAACTTATTAAAATATGGAACTATTAGTTTCATTAACAATATACTACAACACTTATGTGTAGGATTTCTAAAAAAGTAACAATCTGTATATGTAAAGCACTGTTCTGCACAGGCAGAAAAACTGTTACATGTTACTATGATGGGGCAACTAAATAAAACCAAAATCAAAAAATGTGTTTGTTTCACATTATGAGAACAAATAAGGCATTGAAATGCAACATCTGGCATAAACAAATAGACCACACACACAAATAATTCCCACTAAACAATTACATGCAAGTAACTCATCCTTCTTTATACCGAAGAAAGAAACATGGGCAAATGATTGAATCAGTTTGAACCCTGAGAGAAAAAATTCCCACATTTCTCAAACCTGACAACCTCCAGTACTGATGTATACCCATAACCCGCCCCAATACCTTTTCCTGTCCAGTATTGCTTTTCAAAGTAGACACAAATTATTCATCACTCGCCTTGAGCTTTCCCTTGTTGAAGGCACAAACTGACACCTGGTAACCAGAGTGGCCCAAGTCCACAAACACCACTATCCTGGGCTTCTCTTCTGGAGCCGGCAGGTCCTGCTTGTAGATTCCATATGCCAGAGTCACTGCAATAAACAGATAAATGAGGTTAGCTTATCCTCACCATCACAAAAGGATACTAGTTAACAAGCTCTGTTGTGAGTGTACAAGGCTGAGCTACATCTGAACTTCGGAGTAGTGTAACTGCCAGAGAAGCAATACTTATAAATGAATAAATGAAGTCCTAAATGTATGAAATGCTTCATTTCAATTCAAATATGAATCTCAATTTCTGTGTGTTTACTACAATTCTACACCAATATGATATTTACATGGATATACAGCTAAAGGGCCTTTCCAACTGTGAAAATAATTAGTTTTTTTAGCATTTTTAGTACTTGATAGAAGCTGTTTACTCAATACTTTCTCACAGCTTCTTTAACCGATGTAATATAATCCCTATGATTCCCTTGTGGAGCTAAAAAGACCAATATGGGATAAATGATTCAGATGCTGCATGTGAGTCCAGCACAGAGTTTACTGTGCTTCCATGTACCTGCAGTGGTCTCATTCATTAGTCGGAGACAGTTGAGGCCTGCGATCTGAGCTGCATCAATAACTGACCTCCTCTCTACATCGGTGAAATAACTCGGGACCTGCAAGGAGAAGAAAAACAGCATCAACACAAAGTATTATTTAGAGTCATTTGCAGTTTCAGAATGAGGGGTTTGACTGGAACTAGCGATAATAAATGGTATCACTTTTGGACACTGATAATGTGCCACATGTGTCCAAAGGCTAAAAGTTATCCTTCTTGTGTTGGATGTTAATGATTACTTTGAGGACTAATGATGCGAGAACGGCCAGCATCACAAGATGTCTGGATAACATTACCGAGTTAGTTGCTGCGGGTGCCAAAACAAAACATCTCCTTGTGGAAAAGCTCTAGAGTTAAATTTAGCTGCTGGCCACAGTAATAACAACATATTATCCATAACTGGGGATGATGTAAACTGTCGATTTAGGCCCTGCAATGGTAATAACCATGTTGTGCGAGACCTGTAATATTACATAACAGATGCTGGTGGTAATTTCATGTACCAAGCACAGCCAGAGACACACACTTCCCACCCATCGCCAGCAAGGTGCAAGAGAGGAAATAAAGCTTTCAGACAAGACATCTGGATAAGGGCTCCATGTGTCACATGAGAAGGTGGTAATACATTTATAGACCTTGAAGGCATATTTCGCCGAACATTTATATTTCACCTAAAGTGCTAGAAAATCCGAGAGGATTACATTAATAGTTGCCATTATAAAATGGAGATGCAAATGTGCTGCAGTTCTCCAATTAAACACAGAGACTGGCATAAAGTGCATAATTTAAAGTGAGTCATAGGTCTTTTGAAGTCTGTGTAATGTCTTTAAATAATCTGTGTGCAGCGATGCAAAAAGTAAATGAACACCTCTGCTGACATTAAAGGCGCCTAAAAGCAATTAGATAACTATATCCAGTTGAATTGGGATGAACAGAAAGATAATGCAGATGTTCAGACACCCTGCTGAAGCTGTGTAATGGTTGCAGTTGTCCACAGGAATGCTTACAGAGATCACACAGTCTGCAACTGGTTTCTTCAGTGCACTCTCAGCAGTCTCCTTCAGTTTGGTCAGCAGCATGCCGGTGACCTGCTCGATGCTGAACACCCGCTCCTCTTCCATGTACATCACCTGGAGTTGCAAGACAAATTGTTTACAAAACTGATAAAACTCAACAACATCATCACCTTTCACTTGAGTGCTTGCAAGAACTGCGAGTACGTTTTAGACCATACACAAGCAATCAGATGGTAACAAACATTGATACGTTTTCCTATTCAGGCATTAAATTAAGTTCAACGTCCATTATTTTTGACTACAGAATAATGTCACAAAGAGATGAAGTGGCAAGAAAATAAATACACCTCCTTGAGAGAGGTAGAAGAGGCTCTTTTAAAGTATGAAAGCATAGAGGTCTGGGTAGAATAGGAAGATAAAGTGGAAGAGCTGTGATTCAAAGGAAAGAGCATTATGTGTGACTCTTCTTGGAGCACAAAAGGTAACAGTGAATAAAGCAGTAAGGTCAGGAGTAAGCTGTTTTCTAAGCTTTCTCCCTCGTAAATGTTTTATTTTTGATTCATTTGGCTAAGTCCTGCATACATTAACACTAAAAAGAATCAGTAAAACACACTCTTACTTCACAAACTGCTATAAATGACTGCTTTTGCTTCCACTATTGATGCTTATCTATCAGTACTGTCTCTAATGAAGAAAAAACATTTCAGCTTTCTTAATCTTACTTTAATTCCAGTGGATCCAGAGGGCATCTGTGCCAAGTCATACACCAAGTTAGACTTGGTTGCCTGGACACTGGAGTCTGAGAACGCCCTGCCATGGAATCGCTTGAAGCCCTGCACCGTGTTTTTACAGTTGGTCACCACCTGGACATCGTGAAAAAGGTAAAAGAGGAGGGAAAAAATGAGGTTACGATAACGATCATTAACCTTGTGGCAGTTTCAACTATTTGCATTGTAACTGCCAAGACCTCCGAGGAAGGTGACTGACTTTACCTGGCTTTTTGCAGCTGCTCCTACGGATCGATTTCGTGGTCCAAACGATACAAATGACCTGCAAGACAACAAGAAACGTTAAGATACAACGTGACATGTTATTAAAAAAAATGCTATTTTTAATCCCCCAACTTATTGTGAATAGACCCAAATCAAAACAGATTATAACATCCATTTGGTCATGCCTACACATGGGATTTCTGAGCCCCACCCACATAAAATAAATAGACAATAATCCAGGTCTGTAGTGGCAACACTAGAAGTTTGTTTAGGTTTGCCTACAAGTACAATACCATGTGTGTATATATATATACACACATATATATATATATATATATATATATATATATATATATTATGATCAAGGTTTCAGCTTTCTTAATTAAATTCTTTCTCAAACAATTTGTGTCGGCACACAGTGTTAAGTGGTGTGGTCGGTCCACTTGTGTCCCTGCGGGTTGTGGTCTAAACACGCCTGCTGTCGTCACACCTATCAAGCGCAGATGTCAGAGCGACGGTCGCTGTCAACACAAACAAGTGGAGTTGGTCCAAGACGAGTCCGTGCGTCAGGTCCCGGTGGAAAAGTGACTCAACGGCCGCTGCTTAGCCACGACTTGACCCAAGAACAAAGTAGTTGTTTTTAGTGACGCGAGGGGCCGGACGCAGGAGAACAAAAACATTCAGGGTTAATTTTAGAATAGAAATGGAAAAGGAAAATATGGTGGATTATTTCAAGACCTTTAACAATTGCTCAACAAGCTTTTTTTTAAGATCATGATTCTAAAAGGCGATGTTTATTACTGATTAAATTACTATTCTTTTGCGTCAATATTAAGTCTTGGAGATTCAATCCCTACCATATTTCACATAAGGTGTTCCGATATAATATTAACACTGAAAGAAACAAAACACTGCCATTTTAATGGTGCAGATAGACTTAAGATGCAAAAGTAATTGAATTATAATTTTATATAAAACAGATATTTCTCTCCATTAACTAATCCAATAAATGCACCTATTGCTTCAGTAATAACTCATCTCTAACAAACAGGTTTGATCAATAAACTCAATTAAAATCCCAGGTAATGTTTCTCATTACTTGATCATATATGCAACAAAGCCACCAAAAATTATTTCATAGAATCAATGAAATCTATACATTAATTTATATTAATTTATGCAGCCAAAGGACTTTTACCTTAAAATGTATTTAAATTCAAATTCTTATTAAGTAATTGAGATATTGTCCATAATAATAAAGCTTTCTGTCATTAGATAGATAGATAGATAGATAGATAGATAGATAGATAGATAGATAGATAGATAGATAGATAGATAGATAGATAGATTACTTTATTCATCCCCGAAGGGAAATTAAGTCGTCATAGCAGCTGGTATATTTGAATACAATAAAATACAATACAATAGAATAAAATAAAAAATATTGAGGTAGAAAGAATAAAAAACAGAAACACAAGATAAAATAGCTAGATTAAGGTGCAGTGGCAAGATGATGGTAATAGTACTGATGATATGATGGTAATGTTATTGTTAGCCAGTATATAAAAATAGTACAGTACAGTATAGTATATAATATAACATAATATATATTTATATATGATAGTAATTATACCAATATAATAGCAGTATATAGTAATAATGGCAGCAACAGTATATATATAATAATAATAGTAATATAATAATTATAACATGTACACATGTATAAATATGTGTGTATAGACTTATGTATACAAAGAATATACAGAGAGTATGATATAATATATGATATATAGTAGAGGTATAGATATAAGTTATAAGATATAAGTATTTGACTATACAATAATATAATATACTATGAGTAACACAAAAACCCTTTAATGACGACATGACGATTAGATTCATCAAAGACAAACTAGTTTCTGTCATTTATCTAGAATGTTCCAACAAGCGATTGGCTGACGCTGTCATGGGGGACGCACACTTTATCACACCGGGACACGCCGGCTGGTCGGAGCTAACGCCTTGACGCGCTCCTCAAGAGTAAAGAAGGAGGGAGGTAAACACCGCCCGCGTGAGTGTGTCCGCCGGGCGGGGACAGCCTCTTTCTGAAGCAGCACTGTCACGTTAGTTAAAAACCCGGCTTAGCTAACGAGCTAACTAGCTAACAGGGGGGGTGGGGATGAACGAGGAGGCTGCGTGCTTCAAAGATTCAATAAAAAAATATTTTTACATACGCCATTGAAATATTGTTCCATTGATTTACTCGCAGTCTAATTCATATTAATGCTCCAGCACATGGTTCACGTTGCGCAGAACACGGGGGGTGGGTGGCCATTGAGTGGAGCTGCGTTCACGTGCATCACCTGTTATCGGCTCTTCCGAAGCGTTCGTCTCCTCCCGCATCTGTCCCCAACCCCCCCCCCCCCACCCAACCGGCCCCGGGGATACCTGCGTGTGCTGCGGGTACTCACGGCGTGCATCGGTCGCTGTACTCGTTGGCCACCGTCTCGATGCCTCCCGCCCGGGCCACGGCCACATAGCAGCTCTGGAAGCCCAGGTCGAAGCCCACCACGGACATGTTCCTGCGCTGGCTCGGCTCCCCGGCTTCCGCGGAGTCTGGAGGAGAAGTGGAGGAAGATGGAGGAGCTCTCGGCGGCTGTGAGAGGACGTGGGAGTCAGGTGGAGGTGGTTCGTCTCCGTGGAAAGTCGGGATCCTCCAGGTCTTAATCCACAGACTGTTACCGGTGTCTCTGATCTGAGCTGGTCGCAGGAGCGAGGGGGGGACACCGACTTCTCGTCTGCAACCATCGCGAGATTTCACGCAGTTCTAGATCGCTCTGGACTTTTCTACAACCATGTGGGAGGTGGTGCTCCCATAGAAATATATAAAGACTAGATGCCTCGTCTGCGTTGCCACATGGCGGCCATCTTGCCAGAGGTTGCTCGCTCACCCATAACATATTGTGTTGGTAGTGGTAAATAACCATAACTTGCTCAATTTTCAACCGATTTTTAAACGGTCTGGTTTGTTATAAACGTCAGAGATGAAGTTATGACACTGCATAAATTATTAAATTAAATTTTTAATATATTTTTTTAGAAAATAACATAATTATTCATACGTATGCAGTGTCATAACTACATCTCTGACGTTTATAACGAACCAAACCGTTTAAAAATCAGTCGAAAATTGAGCAAGTTATGGTTATTTACCACTACCAACACAATGTTATAGGTGAGCGAGCTGCCTCTGGCAAGATGGCCGCCATGTGGGGACGTTCGACTCCGTTGGCCGGCAACGCAGACGAGACATCTAGTCTTTATAAATGTCTATGAGGTGGTGCTTCAATGTTCGAGGTTTTAAGGGGAAATAATATCTGTGGACATTTTTAAACACTTCAGGGTTTATTCTGACCCACATTGCACGAAGAAGAGCAAAGAGAATCAGTGTTAATTTTCCCGGGATTAGTTGCTGTTGGGGAATGATAGTCTGTTCCATTATCTGTGTCCATAAAGGATCATATTTTTAAATGAGAAAAACAACAACACATGTACACCAACATGAGAAAACAAAAAGATAAGGGAAATAAACAGTAAATTCTAAATATTGTTTATACAAATGCTCAACAGTGAAGCATGGATATATCTTTCTATTATTATTATTATTAGAAGAAGTAGTAGTAGTATTAGTATGTGTAAAATTACTATTCGTATTATTATCATTATTATTAGTGGTAGTAGAAGTATGAGTAATAGTAATCGTAGTAGTAGAAGTAGTAATAGTAATATTATTATATGTTGCCAAATGATGCCAAGTATTTGCCAGCTGTATATGCCATCGTCTATTACTTAACTATTAACAAACTTGTACACTGTTTTACATTCACATACATGTTCAAGTGTTTCTGTTCATTCTTTCATTTTGATTTATTTCGAACATTTACAATTAAAAAAATTTGGAAAAACAAGGGAAAACTGGAAAAATACCCAATTTTGGGTTGACAAAACATAAATTATGAATGTGTGTCAGGACCAAATACAAACACTGGGGCAGAAGAAAGATAAATAGAACTAAAATTGGTAGGACTTCAACTGCCTATTAATTGCACAATATCTTACACTATGTAAATTTAAAAAATTTAAATAAATTAAATAAATAAATAAAACGGTGTGACAGTGGCCTGGCGTCAAAGTTTGATTACACGCCATCAAAACACGATGTTCTGTATCTCGGGCATACATGGACCATGAATCCTTTGATACTGACCGTCATCGAACAACTCCACTCCTGCAGTGACAGTGACAGTGGTCATAGATCACAGGAATCTTTGATGTCTTGCAAAGGTGACGTCTCTCTCTCTCTTTCTCTCTCTCAGAATTGGGACATTTCCTCAAACCGTGTAAACATTGAGGTACGACGAAGGTGCATCCTTCCCTGAAGGAGTTGATGTTGTCATTACTCCACTGTGCATTGTCCTATCACCACCAGACTTCTGTCTTGTGATCAGAGTACAAGCCTGAACAGCTCTATGTGTCACTCAGGGTCATAGCGCCACCTGCTGATCAGTGTGAAAATTAAGTTGTTGTAACATTGTCTAATAAAATTGACACAAAATTGCTCACGCTATATCAGAGCCCCTACTTGAACAGATCTATTAGTCTGGATGTAATAATACTGATGGCGCCACCTACTGGCAACAGAAATTGAGCTTTGTTTAACAACTATCATTCAATTTACATAAAATGTTCACAGTTTGATGTGCAATTGATAGTTTTATCTTGTTTTTTTTTTAATTTAATGAATCATTTATTTTATTTGAGTCAAGATGACTGGTTGACACACTTGCAGTTCTCTACTTTGACCATTAGAGAGCACTGGTTGCCTCACACTTACCGGAAGTAGACTGATTCGTTGTCGACGAAGGAGAAAAAAGTGAAGCGCAGCATGGCGACTCCCATGCACAGGATCATCGCCCGGAGACAAGCGTGAGTATCTGTGGTTTCACCGGAGCTGCAGCTTCTCTGGTCGTGTGTTTTGTGAATATTTAAATGGATAGTGACTCTGGCGGTGAGCTCGTCCCGCTTCCGGCCTCAGGTTCGAGCGGAACAACAATGAACGCCGCGGCGCTGAATCACAACACCAGCGCGCCGCCGTCTCACCAAACAAAAAAAATGAATGATCGTTCAAGTTTAGGGATGTTTTTGATTTATTAAACCTCTCAAGTTCACGGCTGAGCTGTTTTAATACGGAACAGCTCATACGACATTAGCTATCATCCGTTTACAAGTGAATCAATATCAACTGAAATGTTTGCCTGTTGGACTGAGTCATGTGGACAATAGCGTCATCATAATCCCGTGTACATATGGACATATAGTACAGTCAGATATATTCTCACTTATTCTGACTACAAAGTATATTTTATTTAAATGGAACAGGGAAATGGGGGTTAGCTGTTTGAGAAAGGAGGATGTCTTCATCACTCCAGGATGAATGGATCAGATCACAACCTGTGTGACTCCTCCTGATGAAGATAAACATTGGTGAAAACGTAAAAATAGGACTCAATAAATAGATCAAATACAGAATATTGGTTGTATACTAATATTATTTATTAACAGAAATTTTACCGACAGCACTCGGGTCAGATTAAGTCTGAAGAGAGGCTGACAACTGCCTCAGTGGGTTTATTATCACTGTCGAGACTTTGATCAACAAAATAAAATGAGTTGGCATAATTTTAGTAGGTTTTTGAATGATTGTACAAAGTATAAAATATTACTGCCATCCAATCTGTGTGTTTGGGGCAACCCCGTGAACGTATATTATCTGTATCTTTGAAGACATTAACTTTAATTTGTAGATTTGAATGAAAAATCCTGACCATGGAAAATTATGATGGGTTTCCTTTTACCATTTTTACTTAGATTGCTTATTTTCTTAGCCGAATCATCAAGTGACTTTTTTTCACAAGAGGTTCTTTTAATTCAGATATTTTCTTTGAGATCAAGTGTTCTTTTACTGAAGCAAGAAGAAGCAGAAGAAAAGAAAAATCCACTCGCACACATGAAACATCATAAAAGCTTATAGGAATTACCAAGATATGGTTGGGGTGGTGGCAGGCATGTACAAAATACGTGAGTTTGAATCCTGTCCCCTGTGAAAGAACCTGTAAGAGTTACCCTAATTCTAACCATAAGGATGGAAGCTTAGACAGCAGTCATGTAAGAATTCAGAGCCAAATTTAGTTTGAATAAGAAAGTATAGTCTAAAGAGAGTTGATTAAAAGCATTTACAAGCATCTGCAAAAGCTTGAAGAGAATTCAATTCAATCAGCCATGCAACTACAAAAAGGGAATGTAGCCGTGGTTGTCTGCCTTTTCTCTACAGTTGTATGTGCTTAGCATCATGGAAAACACTGTACTCAGATTTGTCTGTTTTGTCTTCCACACAGAGAGGCGAACAAACAACATGTGCGTTGCCAGAAGTGTTTGGAGATGGGACACTGGACCTACGAATGCACAGGGAAGAGGAAATATGTGCACAGACCCTCGAGAACAGTCGAGATGAAAAAGAAACTGAAGGAGAATGACGACAAAGTGCTCAGCATCACCGGGTAAGACGCCTCCACCAGTTCACCACTAGTGATAGAAAGGCAGGCCTTTGCTGATTCTGTTTTATGCCATTAAAGAACGTGTTTAAGATTATAACATACATCTGTTTGTCCAGCAGAGCAAGGTGACAGTGCTTTGGGTGATTGAGCGTGACTCCTTTAAGAATCTGGAGTATAAAGGACTTGCTAAAGGAATCTCTTGATGTCTTTTAAATCTTTGTTTTAAACAGCCAGGCTTTCCCACGGCAATTCCTCTTATATCGCCCAGCCTTAGTTACATTAGTGTGTTCATGTACTGAACTGACATCACAAGTTACATTTTACTGTATTTGAAGCAGAACCATTTTTGTTCTTACAGATAATTCATGTAATTTCCCGCTCCAAGTATTTTTAGGAATCAGTGTGTCGCAGTGTGCAATGTTCACTCCTCTTTTCCTAGAATCAACAATTATCATATATAAATACGGATGCAACAATTTGTCATTCAACAAGAAAATTAATGGAATGGAATTAAATTGAATAATCACTTTCTTTCACCAAACATTTGCTGTTTTTTTGCTCTTACAAAACAAAGTTGTTTCAAGTTTGTGATCTTAGCCTGTGGTAAATTATGATAGTTATAAAAAAGTTCACAGTTTTTTGACATTTTCAATCTAAATGATTGATCATATTATATCGTTTATGACAGTAACTCCATACTATATTGTCGGCAGGAGAGTGTTTTAATCACTGGTGCTAAGATAAACAATAGTCCCTCACCCAGTATGGTCAGCTGGCGATGATTATCTGATATGAGGATATACCCATAAAGGCTGGTTCACTTGTTTTGTCTCAGTATCATCAAAGTACAAATCTCTTAATATGAAAAATAACATTTTTGGTATCACAGCTACTACCTCCTCTGATATGCAGTCTTGAGTACAGACTCAATATTTTCCTGGCTTGTCAGTAAGTCGAGGAAATTTGGCTCATCAGAGCAACAGTGAACAATCAACCAATGGTTGTTGTTAAAGCAGTAAAAACACACATTTCACCTGCTGATTAAGTGGAGCCTTGTTTATATTCGGGAAAATACAAACAAAGAGTCAAGGAGTGAATCACTAAATTAAAACACTATTGCTGTTTACTGCCATCTAGAGGATGTAATGATAAAAACAACTAATTTCATTGTTATACACACTCTTTACAGAGCAGGAACTGAAGGCTCTAATGAGAAGAAAGCTAAAAAGAAGTAAGTAAAAAACATATTTCTACAGTGTCGGATGTCTTGTCTTCACATTTTATATGTTTTGATGTGACAAAATTAATAAAGGTGATCGATTTATACACAATATCATAATAAAAACATTAGGTCAATGATTTTTGAGGTTGTGCAAAAATCTTTATGTAATTTTAAAGCAATTTAACGTTGAAATGATCCTCCACATTTTAATATGAACAAAACATTTATATACATGTTTATTAGCAAGTAAGTAGGAGTGCTCACTCACAGTAGTATGAAAGTTACCCATGTCAGGTTACAAGACAACTGTGAATCACTTTTCATTTATTAAAGCAACATGAGGATATTCTTTGGAAGTAAGCACATTGAAGGTTTTAGTCTTGAACATGTAGCACCACTCGGCTCCTTCAGTCCCACTGAGTCTTTTCTAAATTCCCTTGGCATTTGAATTAATTTGGGTCATTTGCACACGCGTGCATAAGGTCACACACATGATTTACTGAAGTCACATGAAAGATGTGTGCGTTTGTGTGAAGACCTGCCCTCTAGTGGCGGCTCTTGACCACTGTGAGTCACAACAGTTCAATACAGATCTTGTAGACCAGAAACAATCTTTTATTGTTATAATGTGGAGTCATTTTGCAAAGGCAATGCTTTCTCAAACAGTTCTTTCAATGCATGCTTAAAAAATGGCTGTATTGATGAAGTGTTTCTGTGTAGTTCTACTGCTCATGGGCTGGTATTAATAGATTTTTTATGAAGTTTGGAATTCCCAGACAAGTACGTGACTGTTGTTAATCACAGGTAATAAACCTTTTTCACCACAGATGTTTAATCGTAGCTGGTAAAGTGCAGGTGGATGTGCTAACTTTTAACGATGGTTCAACTTTACTCCCCTCACTCATCTTTTTCGTTATCATTCTTGACTGAATCACATGTGAAGGCTTTTTCTCACAGCAGATGTTTCTTGACTCGCGTACGCACAGGTGGAACTAATAACCTTTACGATGGCTCTATTCCTGCAGTTATCGCAGTGCAATGCAGCCATTAATAATGTTATTAGCTACACAGTGTTTGCCAAGTCAAAACGTCGGCTTTGACAAAAAGCTCCATTCAGCTGAAACCGTCTAAATCCATAACTTCCCCCTGGTCATGTGGGCAGCCACCCCCTCAGCATGGAAACCACTGACTCTTACTATCAAAGGTTGATTGTTGCTGATGTGGTCATAAATTGCAACACAAAAAAAAGTCACAACATAACTCATCTGACCAAATGGTTAATTTAGTTTATGCAAAACGGATTTATTCAGTGTGACCGCTATGATGTGGGCCATGCTTGTCTTATGGTGGGGGGAGCAGATGCCGTCAGTCAGAGGACATGAGAGGCTGTGACTGAGCACGACATCACATCCTCATCCAGGACTAAATGTGTCGCTCTCTCTTCACACAAGATGAGACCGAAGCATTGATGGGCAACACTAATCCGACTTCTCTTCCTGTCACATGACCCCACTGGTCCAAACAGAAAGAACAGCACATGGGCATTCAAGGTTTCCAGTAGAACCCGACAGATTTTTAGGGGCAAATATTAAAGGGTTTAGAATGTCCTTTACCATTATATCAGCCACATTTTTTTTTTACAAGATACATTTTCGGAACTAGAATATAAACAAAAGCTCACATCAATCCCTGCTAGTAATCTTTTTACTTAATGCTGCCGTTCTTGATCAGAGATATTGTATCTCAATGGGACCTTCCTGATTAAATCAAGGTTAAACAAAATAGACAAAACATAAGGGTTGTTACCAGGATTTTTGTTAAAGGCATCTGCCAACTGATTAATTGGTCGGGTCTAGTTTTCCAATTTGCCCAATTGTTCAGTTCTCCCAAAGTGAAACATAAAACAAAATTATTTGGCGTTTCTAACCTTCCTAAAAGCAAGGTATTAAAAATCCAAAGTAAGTCTAGTGAGTTGGTAAAAAGGAGCTTTTCCTCTCCTTTGCCCCTGCAACCACAGCCACCACCGCCCGTGTAGCATTTCGTCACTGCAGTGAGACTTCACAACTGTTCTGTGTTTTTGACCGCTGTGCTCTCTGCCACTTCACCTCTCAGGACTAAAGACTCCAGCGACAGCAGCAGTGGCTCCGACGGTTCCTCCAGTGACTCATCGTCAGACAGCAGCGACTCCTCCAGCTCCTCTTCAGATGACAGCGACAGCAGCAGCGACAGCGACGATGACAGCTCCTCCTCGTCGCCCTCCTCCTCCTCTTCGTCCTCAGACAGCTCAGACTCGGGAGGCAGCAGCGACTCGGATCAAGGTCCTCCAAAGAAGAAGAAAAAGAAGAAATAGACGACTGAGTGGGATTTCGTGATTTCCCCCCTATCCCCACCCCCCCTCACCCTGAGTACATTTTTAGCTGTCCACTTTTCTTTTTTCTTTTTTTTTTTCTCAAACCCATCACAGCTGGTTTGATCTGCATGGATAGGGCTGGGAATCTCACAGCTGCTTACTTGCTTGTACAGTTTTGTTAGTAGAGGTGGACAAGGATGAGAAGAGGAATTATTTTGAGGTTTAAATGTGCTGTTTTCATAAACCCCATTTCCCTAGTGACTTCTCCTAATGTGATATTTTCTCAAGATTGTCAGTCTACTGAGGAGGATATATATATTTTAGATACAAGGAGGAAACTAGTGTGTTCAGTAATGTTGGATCCTGTGATTTTTGTACTAAAGTATATTTTTAGGCAAACTGAATACGTACAGCTCATAACATCATTAAGGCAACAACACACCTAGTAATATATAGACATTAGTAAAATACATTTTAAAGGATACAAAGTGAAATTTGTTCAGTTATTAGTTTGTTAAAATTGAAATGGTCTTGTCGCTATACAATTCATTGTTTCACTGTAAAATAAACTTTACTTGTTTTTTGCTTTGAAGGCTCTTGTGTATTTGATCTTTTAGAATTGTTAATTTTGTCAAAGTGAAAATGCACCGTAATGAATTTAACTGGTTTACATAGAAGATATTGTTGAAAAACAGCATCTCCCCGTGAGACCACACCCTATGCAACCACAATGATGGTGAGTATGTGTATGTGGAAGATCCATAAGGAGGGGATAGTTTAATGTATTTTATTTATTATACGCACCCAGGCTTACATTGAAGAAATTATCTCTTGTGTATGATTTTTATTTCAGTCTAATCTTTAATATTTTTTAACCAATGTCTCCAGAGGTTCTTATGTTATATGAATATAACCCTTGCATCTAAGTTGCCATGAAATATCATGCAAACCAGCAGCCTGTGTTGTAGCAATATCTAGAATATCTTAACTGCTGATAACTTGATTAAAAACTGCTTAATTTAGGAAGGTGTTCAACATGAGGAAAAAATTATGGCCTTAAACGGAGTTAAATAAAAGGCAGATAATAATCTATTAAGAACAAGAAAGAGAACAATTGGAAATCTAAGCAGCTGCCCATCACTAAGCAGCTGCCCATTTTTTTTTATAATTCATCCTTAAGCGATATGAATCTGACCATGTTTCTACAAGAGGTTTCTTAACTTGTGGGTCAAGTAGTAAAGTAAAAGAAAACACTAAAAACCTTATGCACATTAAAGTCATAAAAAAGGTTTGAAGTTAATCAGATAAATCAAATATAAACTATTGATGGAAGTGATGAAACAACGAGTGTGATGTGTAAATTAACTATTTATGAGCTGAAGTACAAAGTGTAGTAGTTTAACTGTGTATTTAAAATTAGATCTCTGAGTACAGGGAACAATGAGACGCTCTCAGAGATTTCCGCTGAACGTCAACTCTGAGCAACCTGTGCGTCACAGCAGTGCTGCATTCACAGTGTGTGGGAAATATCACCATCATTCATAGATTAGATCAGATTAGTTAGAATCTAACTTTAGGGTTTGAGAGAGACAGAGAGAGATATTAATTGATTGATTGATTGATTGATAGATGGAGAGATAGATAGATAGATAGATAGATAGATAGATAGATAGATAGATAGATAGATAGATAGATAGATAGATAAATAAAGACAGATTGATTGATTGGTTGACTGACCGATCGACTGACAGATAGATAGATAGATAGATAGATAGATAGATAGATAGATAGATAGATAGATAGATAGATAGATAGATAGATAGATAGATAGATAGATAGATAGATAGATAGATAGATAGACAGACAGATAGATAGATAGATAGATAGATAGATAGATAGATAGATTGATAAATTGATAAATAAATAAAGAGATTGATTGATTAATTGGTTGACTGACCGATCGACTGATAGATAGATAGATCGATAGATAGATCGATAGATAGATCGATAGATAGATAGATAGATAGATAGATAGATAGATAGATAGATAGATAGATAGATAGATAGATAGATAGATAGATAGATAGATAAATAGATAGATGTTTAGATATTCAAGAGAAATCTTGGAGGACATGGGTTGATATACAGTCTATGGCTGGGATATATGGACATGATGTCATTGCAAATAGTTAATTTGACTTGACCCGACTTTCGTATCAATAATTTGTGAATATCTATTGACTCTGGATGTGTTTGTCAATAATTATTCTGTCTTTTAAAGTTGAATAAAACCCCACAAAGCCTATCTCTTCTCAGATGATGCACATTGGTATTGTTTTATCCTGAATAAAGAAACGTTCAGGGACGCATTAACTTCCCCCTGTCACGTTTATCAGTAGAGGTGGCCGGTTGTCACATTTCCGACAGCAGTGAAGGCGGCGCCGCTCGCTGCCATCCATGCATCCAGCAGCCTGTCTGTGGTGGTACCTGCTGGCGACTGAACTTAGCTGGAGCCTCCTCACCTACCAGACACTTCTGTGCAGCAACAACAAAATGAACGAGTCACCACATCGTGTCCTGCCGGTGCCCGCTCGACGAGCCGACGCGTTCTGAGGCCCGACATGGAGAGGGCGTCCATGTAGTTTGAGGGTTTCTCGCTGTTCCGGCGTCTTGCTGAGTCCATTTTGCGTGTGAGACTGGGAAGTGGAAAAGACAAAGAGAAAAGAGCTCTTTCCAGCAGCTAGAATGGTTTGGGCCTAAAGAGAAGACAAGAGGTAAGGATGCCGAGTGTCCCAGGAGACGAGGCCGGGTGACTCGCTGGGGGGCTGATAGAAATCTTCCATCTTAGAGGGGGGACGGTTAGTTTAAATCTCAACGGAAAATATCAGTGGTTTCGTGGGGCTAAGCTAGCAGCTAGCTTAGCCACTAGCATCGTCCGGCTAGCTAACGGCTGGCTAACGCAGGTAGTCCTGTAGGTAGTTAACGTCCGGCTACACGCACCGCTCCTCCTAGCTATTTCCAGCTGACAGCAAACTTTATTGATTATTGAAATAATATCGACCAATATATTTTAATATGGCTAATGCTAAGGCTCTGTGCGGTGGAGAGGTAAGATAACACACCGCTGGGAAAGTGGTCGTGTGTGTTGTGTTCCTGTTGTGTTAACTACCTCATGACGTCTGCTCGCTCTTGTTCAGACATTCACAAAACTAACTGGTTTCCTAACTGGTGCCAGTGTGTGTTTGTTATGGATTAGAACATATACACACATGTGTAGAACGAGGCTTTAAGTACACCTGAGAAACAGGAGCTGCTCACTTTGTTTACTCAGCGTTTACACAACTCGGCTCGGGGGGGATTTAAACTATCAAAGCTGCACGATGGACACAAGAGGAACATAGGTTTCGTTTCCTTGCAGTTTCTTCACCTTTACCAGGCTGATCCCAAGCCTAGAAACTGTGTGTAGTTTGCTCTCAGGCACGATCAGAAACTTTGTTGTGCTGCAACCTCCGCACGTATTCTCTATTTCTTATGATTTGCCTCAGCACAACCCCCAGCTCGCCCCTCCCTCCCCCAAGTTAAAATCCCAATCCCTGATTTACTTCAACACTATAATTGCGCACAAGAGCAACACAACAGCAGCTTATGTGTCTAGGTTAGTTCCACCAGAAATGAAGGGACAGCTGATGTGCTTTTTTTTTTCTAGGAAGCCATTTTACGTGCCACAGTTGTGGGGGGGGGGGGGGGGCCTGAAAATGCATCATAAGTCCAGAGTTAGTCGCCACAGTTATCAGTGATGCGTGTTTACATCGAGCAGAACACAAGGACAGGGCAATCAACTTGTTTATCTTGGTTGACACGTCATGTTTTAGGGTTGGGTGGGTGGGTGGTGGGGGGGCTGAGGTCATGAACTTATTCGTGGCAGGTAGCTGTGAACTGGTCCAACAAATGTAGTCTCGTGTTGGAATGGAGGATTTGGGCTGTTTTTAGTTGTGGGTGCATTTGTTTATGAACTGTGTTGTGTGTGTCTGTAGTCAAAGAGCGGTTATGTGGAAGTAAAGAGCGGATTTTATTACTTTAACGTTTACTCAAAGTGAAAACACCTCCCTCTGCTTTCAGACAGCGACCCTAACCCCAGCAGTCCCAAGTTATGATGACCTTTTGTGAAAGTTACTGCCAAAGTAATCAATCTGAGTTACACTTATTGATTTAAGTTCAGCCCCTGTTAGAAATGTTTTTTAATGACTGTACATCATGCTTTATGTCCCAACTTGCTTTATTGCAGGACATTTAATGTTTCACAACATTTAGTGGATCAGAAGTCACCCCAGCTGTGTGATGATTCATAGCTATTCCAATGAATTGCAGTAAAAAGTAAAACTAGACCAATGCATTGCTCAAGTAATTATATCAGTCGCTATTGACCTTCTTAAATTTCCCTCGGGATCAATTAAGTTTCTATGTATTAATCTGTCTTTCACAGATGCATTGGCGTCAGATTATATTTAGTCAGTAATGCTCAAATCAGAAAAGTTTTTATTTCAGAGCATGATACGGTAATAGAGCTATGAACAAAACCTAACTAACAAATTTCCCTTGGTAGTCCCGAGGCAGGTGAACAACAACAATAAAACAGAGAAAAACATGAATCCACTAGAAGAGGACAACATACTAACTATTATCAGCCGGTATATCAATATCAGAATATTCTTAATTTCTAAAATCATACTTTTCAAAACTTTAGTAACCTGTGGGCCATGATATCAAAATGACAGAAAGTTCACCGGAAATATAGGAGGAACACTGATGTTTACGTTGTTGGCACTACTTTGGTCTTTAATAGTTTATATGCTAAAGGTCTGGATACCATCACACAACAGCTATTATAGATGCAGTAATTTTATACAAAATATTAAAAGAAGATTTAAATATGATATTTATAGCTAAGTTAAAGCTAACGCATTATTTACATTACTTTTTCTAATGGGTGAAGCTGTGAAATACAAGAGGACTGGGTGTTACTTCTGGGTGTGTACTTTTAGGTCAGGTTTATCACTGGGGCACCATTTTAAGTAGACATACGAGATAAGCAAATTAGGCGAGGTCAGTGTTGTAATATTGTCCGAGTATGTGTAAGCAACGTGAGTAGTTGTTTGTTTATTGACCTACAGGTCATCAGTAATTAGAATACATTTTAAAGTCCATATTCAAATTAATGCATAAATTGTCAGTGTGTTACGGCCGTAGACTTTACAGTTGCAGCTGATAAAAGCTTTCTGTCTTGTCTTGTGCTCACTGTGGAACAGCTCACTCTGAAATCCTCTTCATTTCCTGTTTAAGGTTTTGCTCTGTGGCTTTTAGTATAAGTGTGTGTGATGTAGCCCAGCCCAGTGCACATGTACACATGTCCTGCTGCAATGTTCAGCGGTTTGTTTGTCCATTCCAGACAGAAAAGGGGCTGCGTGTTTCCTTTAGCTATGACACATCTATTCTACATTATCGTGTAATTTTTGAAGGCTGGATTTTTGGGAAATGAGCAACAGATGGTGTCACAGTCAGACTATGACAAGTACATCTGAGATATAAGACAACAAGTGATTGTACAAGACTTTAACTGCGCCCTCCCGAAACTTAGTCGTCCTTCTGTGAATTAACCAAAAGGTTAATCCTTTAATCATATCTCATCATCTTTGCCCTCAGCTCCCTTTGATAGCTAAAGTGAATTTTAAAAGTTGAAAAAAAAAGAGTTGTTGCCATCAAATGGTTTGTTTAAAATACAGGTGCTTTTTATCAGTTACATTCTTTTCTGAAACCAAAGTAAGAGCTAATTACGTTCTCATCTCGGTCTGTAAGTTTCGACTCGAATCTTATTTCCCTTTTACAGAGAGCAGCTTGTCTAAACAAAGTTGTTTGAAGGCTCTTCCAGAGTCTGCCAGTTTAATTAGCCTGAATCTAATCAGACATCAGCAGCTCTTTTTCTATCCCTCACTACTGTTGCTCACACAGCAGAACAATATGCTATTCACTGTGTCCTGACCTCACGCATCTGTTCTTCAGCTTTTGTTCTCTAGGATGTGAATTAAGCTCTCATGTGGCTCTGTAGTCCCATGGAGGTGAAGCTCATTAAATCCATTTCATTCTCACAGATATAGCTTAGATGGATCCGTACTGTGCGATACTGCTTTGTCATATCGCTCTGGAAAATGTTGCATCAGTCAAACAATCATAGTTTATTGCAACAGGAGTACTAATGAAAAACAGCGGTGAAATTCATTAGCATATTATTTCTCAGACTAGGTGAAGTGTTTTGCAGGCCATAACAAATGGATCAGTATCATAAACAGCGATGTGTACATAAAACTTCCGTTATAAGTGATTCAAAGGACGCCAGTGTGCTAACTTAATACACTTATGCAGTACAAGCTCTTGATTCTGAAAATCCCTCAATCATGCAGTTTTTTATTCTTCAACCGATATCTAATTTCCTGTTTATGTTCCAGCGCGTATCAAAGTTCAGAGGTTTATTTTGAGGTTTAGCATAGTAAGCTACAGTTCAACGCGTTTCTATTTGTGGCCAGGCAAGTCCTCAGATACTAACACTGTCAAATATAGTCCAGACTGTTATCAGAGTATTGCGATTGGGGACATATGGAAAACTGTTCCACAGTAGAGAAATTCCTGGCTCCTACATAACGTTTGGGTAACATTTGACCTTTTATTGTTGTTGCCGCATGTGATCAATCTCAGTGCAGTAAAAGATCTCATGATCCCTGCAGTTTAGCTTGGGTCATGTTACAGATGGTAAAATTACCGTGACTAAGGAAAGGTTAATTCATGACTTGGGTGAGTAACAAACTATTAAGCGTCAGTAGACGTTACAACCTCAGGCTTCAAATAGCAAAGAGATCTGTTTTGAAGTTTATCAAAACAATTTCCTTATCAACTACGTTAACGATCAATAATCACTTAATTAATAGAAGCATAAGTATTCTTTAAACTCACAGCAAAGCTTTTTTTTTATTACTGATAGACTTTGACCATTTTGATTATTATTAGAGGAGACATTTTAGATTTAGAAATCCACTGAAGTCCAGACATTCTCCTAAAATTGTCTGGATAGGCTGTGATAAGAAATTACTGTGGAATTCATATGTCACCGCCTACGTCCTCTTTGCTCTATCCAGTCACCACCCCTCACCCGAAGGTTATGGTTATATTGTGAATGTCTCAGACCTGGACAATCTCATGATGCATTCTTTTTATGTGAAAGGCAATCTCCCGAAAAGGTCCTGAAAATAGGGTCCAGGCATTTTCATCTCTGAAAACAGTAACTGACAGCTGTTGCAAGTATCTAATTAAGATTTAAGCTTTTTTTGTTACATTTCTCTGCTTGTTTTACTCATCAAGTTTGGATTATTTCACATGCTGCTCTTACAACTTTGACATGTTCACAGTTTTAGTACAATAGCGCTTTGCAAATATAGGGTAAGCCAAAGTAATCTAAGTAAACATGCTGAAACATGCTGACTTTTAACTGTACTTGCATCATCCACCAGTTAATTGAATCAATATTTACTCTGGGTCAAGGGAGTAAATTCAGTAGTAAATTGTTCCAAATCATGCCATGGTTCTGACACGGGTGAAGAGGGTTATGCAAAAAAGTTGAAATCTTCTTGGCAAGCACGGTGTGCACAGGGAAGGGCTTGTGTGACGCAGATTCCTTGTAAAACCTTGCCAAGATAATTGAGGGTTATGTGTCATGTTTCATGTAGTACAAAAAAATCCCTGAACATTTTGTGACAAAGCTGCAAGCAAGAACATTTTCAGCCCAACTGATTCTATTTTTAAGATCCATTTTTAGTGTGTATGATCTTACCATGAGGGCAACCCCAGGATTATATTACAGTTTTTGAAGTATACATGTAAATATTGGCATCAAAGTTTTGTGATGACGGAGTGTAATGCAGCCAACATGTTTGCTGAATGTCTGGTGTAAAAACACTCCGAAATGAATATGATCAATCTCTTTTGTAAGCGCAGAACAGTCACAGCAATAAGCTGTGATTGGTAAATGCTACCAGCTCCTGCTGATTCAGATAATGCACGCCTGCTGAGTGGAGGCATTCCACACAGCTACTCAGTTCAAATGCTTCAAACCTGCCTCAATGAAAGGATATAAGCAGTTGTTTAGAGAACATGCCAATCAAGGCTTAGAGTCTTGTTTTGATATGTTAATTAGAGCTAATGTGAAGCTGTGCGGATATATTAAAAGGCTTTTGACTAAAGACTGAAGGAGGAACTGAAGAATTCTCATTATTCTGACCTAATCTTCATTTTGACATGCTCCTCTTTAAACATCATGAGAAAAATACTTTGACACAAGACAGAAAACCAGACTTAACCGCCACCTCTGTTGTTTTGTAAATAAGAACCTTTCCTTCGACGCTGATATAGTTTCTAGAGTAAAGTTATTTAATGTTGTCGTAGATTGCTTCTTTTTTTGTGTCTGTTTCTGATGGAGTCCTTGTCGTAGCTGCATGTTGTCTTGCCGGCTCTCCTCCCCAAACAGCTGCTTATATGAGGCAGGTTTACCGCATTTGAATGGACCCTCTGGAATTCCTGCAGTCAGCAGGTTTACTTCAAAAGCACCAGGGGTGGTGGCACTGGCTGCCCATCTGTACCTCCATGATTGAGATCTTGTTGTTCAGATACGTGATGAAATCCTCTTTGTGGGCTGCATTTATGACACACAGGAAACCCAATGTGGCAGTTAACAGTTTTTTTTTATGTTTTGTTCTAAAAATGTTTTTGACTGAACATGAGGCCAACCTCCAAACAGCTAAGATGAAAAGCCTTTTTTTTTTAAGCAGTTGGTGTTAAATTAGGACCAGTTATGATCATTGTAGTTGCAGCAGAATATCAATGTGTATAATTCATACAAACTCAGTTGTACCACAGAGATTTTTATGTGCCAAGTAGGATTCTCTACTGTAGGAGCCTTGTTTGTGATTAAATCAGGAAAGCATACTCGTCTGCTTGTATTTTTAAAACTAAATGGCTCATACAATTGATGTGCTGCAAATAGCCCACGACTCCATTCAAGTAAACAGAGGGAGAGAGAAAGAGATAAGAATGACACTGTGGTTGCTGTGTTTTTATACAAAGTGTTAAATTAAAATTATTCAAAACAGTGTAGCATTTCCATCAACCGTGATCATAAAGACAAGCTACGCATTTCAGAGTGTCACAATAACGTGATTGTAAACTGACTCAAAGGGAGTTTCCCAAGTTTGAACATGTTATGTCAGGACTTTTTTTCAGGATAACTTTTCTCTTTTTCACTTCACGGAAATGTCACCACAATAAATCGCAATCTATAAAGATTACAAAAATAGCTGGCAGAATCATAAAACAATAGGCTTAGGCGTCTTTTAATACAATAAAAAATCTTTACATCTTAATTCTTAGTTTCAATTAAGTTGAGCTAAAAACTAAAATTAAGTCCTGGGGTGAGTGTAAAGCAAACATTCATACTATTAGGAAATAGGATAAGAAAGGTTATTATTATACAGAGTTTAAAGTTAACAAATCCAAAATATGTTTCCAGAAAGAGATAAATGAGGGCAAATCACTGTGGAGGACAGATAACTGGTCATAGGAACTTAAGCAATTGATTAGACGTCTAATTTGATCATAAAGGAAGGGATTTTTTTATCTTTATCTTTTAACTATTCACTTTCAAACTTCGATTTCAAAATAATATCCCAGAGTGGATGTTAGGATCCGACTGAAGTAATCGGTCCGTTGTCTCTAAATATATAAATACTGCGGTGACACTCGAGCGTAATGCTGCATGATGGATGAGCTGACACTGATAAAGGAGAGTGTGAATGGAAGAATGAGGAAGAAATGACTGTTCCGTCTTTTTTGTCCCATGATGATCGCGACCAATCACCTGATATAGATTCATTATGTCTGTGATCTTTGTGCTGACTTGAGTCCAGTATCACACAGACTGACCTGACAGGACCGAGCCGTCCAAGTACTCACCACTCTGGATTATTCACCGACAGGTCTGTGTGTGATATGATTAACACCGCATAATATTTACCTTTCTTTGTAAAGCCTCATTTAGTCATTTAAAAAATATAATTCTGTTAAATTGTATAGATTGGGCACGTCACAGCTGTCTCTGGATTTAATAATCCTGCAGTTTGGGAGGATTAAAGTTTCCTCACATTCTGACAGTGAAGCCTTTGGATTTTTCTTTTTTCAGACTCATTCTCACTCACTGTATTTTCCACATCTGTTGCTCTTCCCCTCTACCTCACTCACAAACACCTCGATGTTGGTGTCAGAAAGTTTGATTCTCCTTAAAGCTTATTGCATGATCCATCGTAGAAATACATTTTCTGCTTTTGTGGTCACATAATCTTTTACTATGAATCCCATGCGCTGCTTCATAAATGAGGCCCCTGGTGTGTCTCCCTTCTCTATCAAGGCCACTGTTTTACTCGGTATTTCTGTGCAGCTGTTCAGAACGACCTTAAACACATTTCCATCGGTCATAAAAACCAGTTATGAGAGAACTAATTGCTACTAACTTCACGTGGATGAGTTAAAAACACACCAAACAAAGTGTAGCTGCTGTGTTTGTGCCAGATTTTTTACAAACCTTGCGACATGTGATAACACATTTGTCAGCATGTGGCATCATCATCTGCAGCTGATGAAAATGTCTCCGGTTTGTTACAACCCACACGCCGGAAACCGAGTTCTGTCTCTTTAACAGGCTGCACTGCTGCTTGGCCCTGTGCTCAGGGCATAGTGGGGGAGGGAGGGAGGTTGTTGACGGAATGATGGGCTCTGATTGGCTGGGCTTTACCGAGGGCAGTGACATCACACCGGAGGAGAGGCCCTGTGGTGTAAAATAACATCTCCTTTTATGGGACGAGGCGGACCGTTCCATTCTCAGAGAGAGGGTTGATTTTGTTCCCCTGTCTTAACTCCCTCAGTGCTGCTTTCCTCCCTAATGCATCTTGTCCCTGGTTGACTTCATAGTTGTTTTGTAAATTAATACCAAGCTTATACATTCCTTTAGAGTTAATACTGTTTTTAAACCTCCTTATCTCATCAGCTTAATTTTTAGTTAGAGTTATAGCTGTGACAAACTACCTCAAAACTTTTCTCTTTGATTTATTACTTCATTTTAGACACAGTTGTTTTTTGTCGAACAGAGACAGAGAGCAGTAACTACAGACACAGGGACGTGAAAAAAAATATTTTTGCACAGCAATCTTTTTAAAAAGGTAGAATGGTTAAAATGCATAATTTTGTACTTTTTAGGATGATTATCTTACTTACTAAAATAAGTAATCCCAAAAGAAGCGTTCTGTCAAAGTTCTTCCCAGCCTGCTGTCTCTTTCTCTTACCTTCACTCACTACATTAGTTCACCACACACTCACTCTGCTTTCTGAACAATCTCTAACCTCAGAACACCACACGGACGAGAAACAAAAGCTGTGGCCGCCTCTCTACTTCACCTCGCATGCTACAACCCCCGCTGCTTGCTGATGTGGTATCTCCCGAGAGCGAGCAGTCACCTCCCTCTCACTAAGTCAGATTTCTCCCCACTCCAAGGAAATGCACTGTACCATCGAGTGGAGTAAAGAATCTGTATTTAACACTCTTCAAGATGGACGCCCACAGATACATTTAGAAAGGGGCCAGGTTGTCTTCACTGAAGGAGGTTGGCGTAGACATTTAGGCTGACAATTCATGACGAGAGTACTTCTGAATCCCTGGGAGATCCTCTGAGCCCTCCTCCCCTCCTCCTTCCAATGTTTCAGTGGTTGGGGCCATGGCCTCTCAGTCAGGGTAAGAAATGCACAACTAGTTGGCTGCTTTAATCATTTCTGTTGGTGTCTGATAGAAATAAAGCACTACATGTTCTCTCAATCTCTTTCTCCTTGTATGTTCAAGTCATATAAACATGTTTTCTGGTCGGCCGGTACATCATGGCTGTGTCACAGATGATCCAGCTCTGTATTCATGGTGTTCAGATAACCATCAGTTGTTCCCTTTTTTTGTGCTTGTGTTGAAGACGTGGCCTGGCTGTTATGTTGTGACTGAGAAGAGGCAGATGAGCAGATTAATTTAGGTACAGAGTGAACTGCCTTTTCATCACAGCAGACTTTGACCTTTTCAGTTGAGCACATACTATTGAATGATTGCTATAAACATAGGTGTCCATTACGCTGTCATAGTATTAATTGTAATCAAAATTCGTGTTGCGTGAGAAGAAACTTGCTTGGCCAAGCTTTTTCTATGTTTTGAAACAATCTACTTTTCTATGTTGGAAAATCGGTCGCTCTGGAAGGTTTGGGCCTTTCATGTGGGTTTGGCCAAATCTTTAAAACCAAGGCTCAGTTATTACTTTTGCCTCTAATGTTTGCTGTTTTTAAATTGGTAAAATATAAATCAAGTTTTTTCCTGGGTGTTTTCCACACGGTCCGGATTTTGGGTTTTGGCACAAGTTAGAAGTTTTCTTTCTTTGTACTGGTAAAGAAATATAGAATATACTCCATTGGGCTCGGCCTAATATGTCAAGGAACCCCCCAGAATTAGTATAGAAAAGGTGATTCTGAGCTATCATCTCTAAGACTGGGGATATCCCATCCACCATGATGTAGCAGGTACTTTGTCACGTCACACAAACTTTCTCCATTGCATAATATTGTTTTTTCACAGCTCTCTGTCCATTGTCACACTAACCCACATGTGCCACCATATTGTAAACAGTACACATGTGTTTAAGTGAGGGAAGCTGGCAATGTATACAGAGGTGCATTTGGTGCAGTCTTTCTCTGGAATCAACCGGAAGAAACATGTTTCTTTGAGGGTTCTTGATTTATACAGATTCAGTCTAGGCTAAACAAAAACACTTCTCGATAGTCAACCACACGAGAATGGGTTTGTTAGTCCACTGTGGTAAGGCAAGGTCTATCACCACATGTTGACATGTTTGAGGTGGCCCATTTGCCTAGCTCGAGTTTTGTTGCTGGTCTGAAGTCAACTCGTAAACAGTTGAGCTCAGAGGCTTGCTCGTATTAACACAAGCCCCAAGGGGGGAATGTTGTGCCTTTTATTTTGCTCCATCGTTCTGTATCAAAGGTACAAGCATCGAATGGGGGACAACATCGCTGCTCCAGCAAACATCCTGCAGTTGAGGTAGTGACAGACCCAGATCGACATCTGTGGAAAAGGGAGAACCAGCATGGTGGAACAGACTGATGCTGTTGAGTTACAAGGTGTACCTCTGATTCTATAATGCCAGCATGTTCCCTTTACTCACACACGGCGATGGCTAGCTGCTGGATTGTTTGGTTCAGTGTACATAAGTAAAGAATGAATATTAAGGGCTCTTCTTAATGGTAATGTAGTGGAATCTGTAGCCACATGCTTTTTTCACAGTCTTTTCTTCATTTGGATACTAAATGTACTATCCCTTACTAAAAGCAGGCTTTGCTTTTTCATACTGGAGTGAGCTTTAAAATGTAGTATATGATAATGAACCTACATTTAGCTCTTCATTTTCACTGGGATAGATTGGTTGAAAGGGATAGAGGCACTTGTCAGTGAAGTTGTTTTGATTTAGGAAAGGTACAAAATAAACGACTGCGGGCTGATAAACACAAGGATTTATTCACCAGTATTGTTGAAACCACCATCAAATGGATCGGTGTTATTATTCTCTTTAGTGCTAGATCACCGGAGGTAAGGGTGTAACCACTTGTTCAACTAATATAAAACAATAGGCAATTAGGCTGAGTGGACATGAGCAGTGTTGACTAATGATTCTTGACCAGGGATATTTGATCCTGAGGCACTGTGCCAACAGTGGCCCATTCACACACTTTAAGACTGACATCAACAGGCTTATTTACATGCACATGTGGAACCAGCATGCTACAAGCAACCCGGGTAGATCATGTAGTTAATTTTTTTGTCTGACCAGTGGAGAGCTTTATATCCAAGGCATGAAACTAAATGACAAGTCGGCCACCTAAATCCTTTTCATAATACATAAAATGTTACTCAGCTGACTGGCAGGTAGTACTTTCCTGAAGTCTTGAATGTCATTTTGGAACATGCTGGATTACTATTTCTTGTTTCATGATCTATTTGTAATTTAATTTAATTGTGATATTCAACACATTTGAAAAGTTGACTCATTGTCATGACAAAAGCCAAAGTTTCATCCCTAGTGGTAGAGAATGATAAATATCTCACAATGAGCATATTTTCATTCATTGATGGATAGCACAATGTTTTCTAAAATGACTCCAACAACTCTGATGACTAACGTTACAATTGCCAGCGGCAATAACTAACCAAGTGAAAATTTTCAAAGCAGTTAGATCGTGGGATCTTGGATAACTAGTTAAATGTCTTAAATGACCTCTAACCAAACCTAGTGGCCGTTGATTTAGCTTTCCCTGGATAATCATGACCTGAAAATCCAGGTTTCTGCTGATAAAACCTTTGCTAATAGTGTCTCTTATGGCCATGGTCGCATCCTGAGCTTAGGGTTAATGTGGCCTCGAGGTGGTGTGTAAACCACCTTGTCTGGTCAGTGTAATGACTCGTACTGTAGTAAAGGTGCTGTTGGTGATGTAAAACAGGCAAAGGTTTAGTAAACAATGAAAGGGGGAAAGAAGGAGTAAGGAAATAAATATTTCACCTTGCCGAAAAGCTTGCCAGTTAAAAGTTGTACAAAAAAACACACACAAACCGGTTTGTCTCAAGTGCTGGCAAGATTGAGTGTTTTATAGTTCAGATATGTTTTATGTGAGAGTTGTGTGAACTCTACAGGAAAACTCCCTTAGTTTTATATACAGTGTGTAGTCTAGTTTGTGCATCTTTGTTTATTTGGAAGCCCCTGGTGTGTTTTTTTGTTTTTTTGTACTAGAATCAGTTTCCTATCTGCTTCTTTTCATCTTTTCAGTCACGCTTAGTGAGGATTGAAAACACCCCTGTGTGTTGTGTGTATAATTTAGGAGGAGGCCGGGTTGTTGCAGCATAATCATTCTCTGTCAACAGTCTTACAATCATCTCTGTTGTTGCTGGCAGAGCCAGAAGCTGTCAACTTAGAGCGAGAGGTGACACACCTGACTGATAATACACTTCCTTCAGGTTACAACGCTCAGTAGTACCTCTCTGTTGAACAAGGTGCTCAACGGTCATATTGTGTCATTGTCAGGCCGAGTTTTTTCAAATGAACACATACTTGTTCTGTCCAAATGTCTATCTTTAGATTTTCCAGATGGCACCAGCTGATTTTTATCACAAGCTTTATGCTGTTAAGACATTGTGCTTAAGATCTGGTTGTCTTCAACTGATTTAATACATGTTCATGCATTTGGCGTTGTTTGCCTCTCTGGTGTCAGTCCACACATCCACTTAACACAAGCACGCTGCACTCAAATTGCTCTTTTATGTTTCCACACGCTATAATCAGAAGGGTAATAAGGGCAGAGAGGTGTGTTTAGCTGCCAGAAATGGAATCCTTGGTTTGATGGCACCAGGTTATTATTTTATATTGTCTATTGGCTTTCATGTTGTTCCATAGGAAAATATCTCTATTATTTTTACAAGGTGTTAATAAGGCTGCTCTCAGGCATGCACTGAAGTCCAGGAATTTTCCCGAAATGTTCCAGATGAGCTTTGTGTGAGAAAGCAATTGGCTGAGTCGGGTGATCTGGACATTGGCTGGAACTTTTCCTGTCAGCCCCCCTCGTAAAATGTCAAGAAAATTTGTGGAAAAGCCCGTGCGAGAATACAAATGGACTAAAAAATCTCATGATGAAATGTTTCATTCACATAGAATGCTCTGTCAAAGACGTCAACTTGAAGAGCTAATGAGATTCTAGAGGTTTTGGCAGAAGGGTGGACGCCGGTGTCGATGTACTGTAAACAAATTGTCCAGTCTCCTGTGTGCTCTACCTAGACGTAAAACTCAAGATTTCCAATCTTTTTGAAAATCAATGTTTATATACGATTCTTAAAGGTGTGGAATAAGCATCTGTACAAATTGCAGTAAAAAAAACAAACGTCATTAAACGACTACATGAAGACATTGCTATTTCTTTCAGCTGCTGACAAATGTCCTCTGTCCATCTGCACAAGGAGATTGTTTGCAGTAGAAGTAGACTGCTGCAGTGTCTAGACCAGCATAAGCCTATTAGAGCCAACTTTCTCCTCAGGTCATCTGTTTATGATGTGTTGCGTTCACTAATGATAGTCCTATTTGTGGTTTACCCAATAAACGGTGACTCAGAGTGGAGAGTCGGTAATGGCAACCCGACTGTATGATTTGCTAGGACCTGAGGCCTGTAGCAGGAACCAGGATTTGTGGTTATCGAGATATCTTAAGGTTTACTTCAGGCTTGTCAGTCCTACGAAGCTCGTTCACTTCATATTGGGGTAAATCGCCATGGTAACTTATGCTGAATGGCTGACCTGGTCCGGAGCAGGTTAAGTTGGAGATGAGACATCAACCCATATAAAAGCACCGCCCAATGACTAATCATTTCCTTTGAAACATAACATTACTGTTCTTCAAGGAACCTGTGCAGCTCGGTGTGCGGATTGATAGAGGGTCTCCGAGGAGGACATGAGTTGTCAGACGACCAAATCCTGATGAGTGTCTTTATGAAACTTAAAGATTCTCCTTGGAGGGAATGATGTATCTCTGTCAACTGCTGGAGCTGTATATAACCAAACCGACAAGTATGAGCTATGTGCTGACAGAACCACAGACTGCACTGATCTATGTTTCTTTACCTGTGGGAGTTACTAATATTCCTGTACGGGGTGTGTTAGTGGCGGGACTACCAGACATAGTTTTATTCTTTTATCCTTTCTTTTTAATTAGGTTTATCCTATGAACTTAAATATTCATTTAGAAAGTGGGGGTTAGATAGTTTACAGATTTACCTTCTGACAGCTTCCCTCCCTCCTCTCTCCCTTTGTGAAACTCCGAGGTCGGCCCTCACCAAATAACACTACACTGTTTCAAGGCGCTCACTCTCCTTAAAGGAAGTTTAAAACAAGGACTGGTTGGTTAAGTCAATCCAAGCCGCTAACACACCCAGTACATCTCAATCTCTCCCTATTTCCAGATGTGCCAGGCACATCCTGTCACCTAGACGCCAAATACGTACAGTCAAGCTCCGTGCGCCTTGGAACATGAAAAAAGGTCCATCTATTTTATTGTCTAGTAAATGTTTCCAGTCTCCTCAGAGTCCGTGCAGACGGTGTGTGTCAAACTAAAGCTCATTATAGAGGCTACATCATGTGATTAAATGAAACGTTTCATCGCTCATCCAAGTGGCTTCTTCTTAGTTTGACAGGTCTTGTTAGTAAAGAGCAGATTCATATCTCGTGGCCCCGAGTTTATTATCTTGTTCCCTCGTTATTATGTCGCAGTCACCTAATGATTTTTTCCCCAAATGTCACCGGGGGGGCTACCTAAAGTACACATTCACACAATCAGAGATTTCTTACCAGCTGCCCTTCCTGCATTTAGCAGCTGTAACTGTGTTCTGATATTACACTTTGTTCCTTGTTGTGAAATATGCGGCTCTGCTGCCAGTACACTTGTCCATGTCGGTGATTGTTCATATGCAGTAAACACTCCACTTGTTTGTGTGAACATGCTCAGATCTTGATGAGGCAAACATGGGTTGACTTACGAGCATCTTGTGACCCCTTAGCCTGATTGCAATTGTTAGGTTAAGTTCGACTGGATAATGTAAAGATATCCTGGGTATGTCGTAGTACAGGCCCCAGTGGAAACTTGAACTACTTGGTTTTGCTTTGTGAATTAAGTAATCTTGGCATAAAAAAGAGAACTGAAGGGTTGATGAATGTCTTGTTTTCATAACACTGCTTATTCTATATTCATCCTTGAAATCCATGGGTAAAGCCATGCCATAAAAAGTTCATCTATTGTCTCTCTTCAGGTTGTTTTTTGTGTTGACATTTTGCTGCTGTTGTTAATGTTTTTAGCAACATGAACCGTGAGGACCGGAATGTGCTCCGAATGAAAGAAAGAGAAAGGAGAAATCAAGAAATCCAGCAGGGAGGAGGAGAGGCTTTTCCAGCAAATTCCCCTCTCTTCCCCGAACCCTACAAAGTGGTAAGTTTTATTTACCTCGTGTTCACATATGACAGTAATTGATTCAGTCAGTTTAGAGGAATTTGAAACAGTGACAGGAAGTGAGAGCTGCTCGTTCTAGCAGGAGCATTGTTTGAATATAGAATAACTGCAGAGGAATGCTTAGCTTTGGGGGTTTATGTGGAAGGAAACCCTCTTTCTTTTGGTGTCAATCTACAGGTGCATGTGCACTGTAGATGTTGTATTTGGTGGTCAACAGAATCTCGAAAAAATAGTTGTTGCCAGTTGATTACAATTTCTCAAGAAAATCATGTTTGATTTAGGCTTGAGAAAAGTTTGTGTTGCTGTCTCAATGACAGAAGTGTGATTTATTTTTTTATTTTTGTACATGACCGCCAGGATCCCGCAGGCTTGGTTTTGTTCACTGTTGATGACCACTAAACAACGCAAGCTGTACTTTAAAGGGACAGTTCATCCAAAAATGAAAATACTCATTATCTACTCACTCCTATGCTGATGGGGGTGGGTGAAGTGTTTGAATCCACAAACACTTCTGGAGTTTCAGGGGTTAACTTCGTTAAGCAGAATCCAATACAAATGAAGTCAATGGTGAGTTCTACTTCAGAAGTGATAAAACAGAAAAACGTAACATGCCTCCATGCTGCTCCTGTGGTGTCATCCAAGTGTCCGCAAACCCCGACATTTATATTTGACTCAATCAAGTTTTACATCGTGTTTTTGGGTAAATGTCCTCTGATATCTTCTGATGAGGTGCGGTTGGGGACCGTCAGAAATGCTAACGTCCAGTAGCTTAGCCACTTCTGAAAGCCTTTAAGCCTTAAACACGGTGTAAATGACCTCATTTCAATTCCGTTAGGATTTTGATGATATTGGATGACACCGTATCGACAGTATCGAGGCAAGTTATATGTTTTATGTTTGATTAAGTGTGAAGATAGGTCACTAATCAGCTACACCGTTTACCCCTGAAACTCAAAGTGTTTTGTGGACTTAAACCCTTCACCCACCTCTCACCCCAGGGGTGAGTAGTTAATGAGGGAATTTTCATTTCTAGGTGAACTATCCCTTTTATGCCCATGAAGTTGTTTATGTGCGATGTCAGAACAAGCTCTTTTTACAATGACAGTCCACCTTCTATTAATCCAGATAACCGCACACAAATTTAAAGGTGTAATTTACTGATGTGTGGGCAGAACAGTATGTGGCTGCATATAGAAAATGGTGTCGGATGCTTTTTCCAAATATTTGAAGTCAATCATTGTTAGCTCTCAGATGGTCTAACTCTGCAGAACATACCTAAAAGTCTGTTGACTTTACTGCACATGTTCCTGCTTAGCTGTTTTGTAGTGGAGCTGTAGAAAATAAACATAAGGACACGCCAGCTTCCCCTCCTCCTGCACCTTCTGTGTCTTCCGCCTGTGCTCACAGACACATATATGTAGGCCAGCCAGCTCCCGGATTCTACCGCAGCCAGTATAAATGTAAAGAGGATTTGAGTTCTCTGTACTGGTCTAATCTTTGCCACTAACCAGATTTGAGCAGAGGTAAGTGGCTCCTCTCCTTAGTGAGGGCTACACATCAAAGCAGCAATGAGGAATGTGTCCTGACAGGTTGGGAATAGAAAGGGAACCAGAGGTGAGTGATGAGTGCTGGCCTGTGTGTTGTGGGCCACAACAAAGTGAAAGGTAAATAGCTGACATTGAAGAAGGAAAGGCATTGACCTTTTGCAAACGAAGGGAGGCGTTTGCAACAAATAGTTCTATTGTGCACATTTGTTCTGTTGTCAGAAATGTTTTTAAGAAAAGAAGAAGGAAGCACGATAGTATAACACGTGGAAAAAGCCAACTGTCTAAGTCACTGGCTCTTCTGCACTTTGTATCTCTTGTCTCCTGCTTGTCTGGGTGTTACGTAAGCCTCAGTTTGACTTTTTTCTCCACCCCTCCTCCTCCTCTGTCATGCTCCACTAAGTGGAAGTTTACTGTGTTCTGCATTAAAGGCCATGTGTGCACGCAGCTGCAGCTGTGGCCTCCCAGATGTAGACCAGCAGAGCAGTACGGTTTTTTGGTGCAGAGTTCACGCACTCGTTACTGAGATGCACAAAATTGTCTCTTGAAAATTCGAGCCGCACAATATTAGATTTCTGAGGCGAATGCACATTTTTTTCCATCCAGGATCCCTCTAATGTGATTATCGAATAGGCCTTGTTATCAAATTATGCTAAGATCCAACTAAACCCAGAAACCAAAAAAAGGTTTGAATTCAGAAAAACAGAAAACTCCATTGAGCTCATTCATGCTTTACCTGGCGCACGTTCAATTCTCTAAACCTTGTGCAATATTTGTTACAGTCTTAAAGTCGAACAACGTGTTTCGTGAAAAGGCCTCACTATAAGTTTTGTTTTGGTGGGTGTGTCAGAGGTGTTGCCTAATCAGCAGCGGGCGGGTGGTTTACCTTTTAACGTTTTACTTTGTTTCGTCCAGGCTGAATGCAGCTCTGGCTTTGTTAGGGCACGTGCCAGAGAAGCTGCTAGGCTTACAAAATGCAAATTAGGAGAGTTGTCCCAGAAGTATCAGTCATACTACGGACCGGTTCTTTCCAGTTCTGTCACTCTTGACAGGAAATGTAGATACGATGACGATCAGTTTTTGTTTTGTTTTCTGATGTGTTTCTGTTGAAGTAATGTTTGCCCGGAGGTCTAATACAGTAATAATAAAGCTCGTCATTTCTGTTCTTCTTACAAAGGGAAACTCATTGGAGCCAGGCTGTGCTAGCAGGGGAAGTGCAGTGCACATTATGACCAAGCTAGTTACATTACCTGCCAATAGATAACGGCTTAAGTTTCTTCACCTTCTGTGTGAGGCTGTGAAACGCAGGTCTGAGCCCACGTGTGAAACTGGATATTCAGCAGAGCATTCTGTCGCAGGCTGATAACAGGTCGACTTGGACACGTGACCTCAAAGTGATTGATTAACCCCAGAGTTGCAACTATGGGTAGACCCTTATCTGCGACCACATATGGGTGTGGACTGATCTGGTTCCAGTTTGAACACAATTTGTGATTGACTGATCAGGCCTCTCTCCAAATTCAGTCTTTTATTATTTGTAAACCTGGTGACGTTTGATTGAGAGGAACTTTGGGTTATAAATCTGCATTCCTGTGATGCTCATTTTTGATTGTTTGACTGACTTTTAAGTGTTTTATGTAGGAGGGATTTTCTCAATTTTCAATAATATTGGTGGAAAGCAATTAACCTAAGTGTTGAACTATTTTCTCTCCCCACTCTGCTTCCCCTCTTTCCTCTAATTTATCTTCTTTTTAATTAATTTTCTGTCTCTTCTCTCTCTGTTTCTCTTTCTGTTTTTTTAATCATCTCTCTGTCCTCTGCCCCACCTCCTCTCCCCCCACCTCTGCTTCTCCCTTCAGTCCAGCAAGGAAGATAAACTGTCCAGCCGTATTCAGAGCATGCTGGGCAATTACGACGAGATGAAAGAACCGATTGGTGACACACTTCCAAAGCTTAGCAGTAAACCTTCAAACAGCTCATCTTCCTCCGAGGAGAAGTCAGGCCCACCTTTGTTTGGGGACCAGCGTGGCGTCGGCAGCGGTGGCAGCAGCCAGACCAATAAGTGGACTCCTGTTGGTTCAGCAGGTGGATCTTCATCCCAGTCCCAGAAACGCTCAGGACTCCAGGGTGGGCACGGCAGCCAGAGAAACAACGGAGGCAGTAGCAGCAGCAGTAGCCAAAGACACGGAGGAGAGGTGCGTGAAAAGAAATCCAGTAAACACAGCGGAGGATCCGAGCACTCAAAGTCACACACGTCAAGTCCCGCCAAGGGCTCTTTGAGCTCCTCCAGCAGCAACAGCCACTCGCGGAGCAACTTGTCCGCCGAGCAGCACCACAGCAAGGAGCGCTACCGCTCTAAGTCCCCGCGAGACAGAGAGGCCAACTGGGACTCACCCTCACGGGTTCACACCTCCTTCACTAGTGGACAGCACTCGAGTCAGGCCTTTCCCCCGTCTCTCATGTCCAAGCCCGGCTCCATGCTGCAGAAGCCCACGGCCTATGTGCGGCCTATGGACGGCCAGGAAACGGCAGAGCCCAAGAGCTCGCAAGCGGAAGGCTACAGCGGTCAGTCGCACAGCAGCACCATGGGAGAGATGAAGTCCAACGGCAAGGCCTCGCTTTCCAAACTCAAGATCCCCTCACAGCCTGTAGAGGTAAGGCTTCATCTACAGGCCCTCAATTTATAATTTATTCTCAACCCTGCAGCATATCACCACTGCTCACATAAAGGGCGCACTGTGTGTTTATGTGGCCCTTAAGTTCTAAAGTTATAGTCCTGGGGCTTACATCAAGACTGTATATGACAGAGCACTGGTAATTAATGGAGCAAATATTGATAATGATGTAGTAACTGCATTAAATTGCCTCGCAGCATGTTACATGTGGTCTTACTGAACTTCTAGGGCTCATAAAATACCTATAGAGTGACTCATGGTGCTCAAAATGGAAGCCACCTCTCACTGCTGCACTAACATCATGTTGTTTATAAACACGTGTGCTGAGCCTGATGTTTCTGTCTTCAGGGCTCCGGGGATGCCAACTGTGTCGATGAGATTCTGAAGGTATGCACATTATTTTATTTTTTAAAACACCCACCTTACATCATGGGTATTAAGAGAGAACTCCGACTATCTTGAGTCAATGAAAGAGCTTTTCACATATCTTTCAACTCGTGTACCAATTTCCTTCTGTGTGTGTGTTTTTTTCTTTCAGGAAATGACTCAGTCTTGGCCCCCTCCGCTGACGGCCATTCACACCCCCTGTAAAACAGAGCCCTCCAAGTTTCCATTCCCTACCAAGGTCAGCATTGCATCAGTGTTAGTCGGTTGACTCAGACGATGGTGTGTCACAAATAATAAATAAAACTAAATTTTTTTGTTTAATGTTTATGTTAGGTTTATGTATTTAACATGTTTTTTATGCTCTAGAAAGAACTTACATAACATACCTAACAAAATGTGTTGGTGCCTATAGAGATATGACGGATCATTGATAAATATTTGAGCTGAAATAAGGTTAAAACACTTTTCGTTATGGTGTTACCTATATTAAGTTATGGCCCAAACTGAAAGAGAAATTAATATATTGGTTCATTTCACTTATTCAATTACGGTTTGCAATTTCAAGGATGAGAAAAATAAAATTGTAAAATGTAAATATATTTTTTCCTTACCTCAGGACCCGCACCCTTTTCCTGGTGGACACAGTGAGTATTGGACCCATTTCACATCCAAACCATGACATAATATAAATGTATATATGTACATTAAGCTAATTGGTCTGTTTGTGTTTCCAGAACGAGGCAGTTCTTCCAAGAGCTCCAGCAGTCACCAGTCCAAAACTTGCGATGAACAGCCCACGTAAGTACTGTGTCCATTTCCCTCTTTACCTCCTTTTCCCCTCATTCTTTGTTTGTAGTTTTCCCAGACACCAGAGAGCAGGGTACTAGAATGACTATTTATAATAAATTAGATAAATCTAAAGTAACAAGACATGCTTAGGTAGACACATCCAGCACTCCCAGTCTGCAGCAATTACACTGCTGTAATAAAGTACAAAGATTTAATTATGCTTCATTATATCTCAGTATGCTCGAGGATGACCTGAAGCTGAGCAGCAGCGAAGATAGTGATGTAGAACAGGACTCTGCCAAGAATGCCTCAAGGAACACATCAGCAAGGTAAAGAACAGAGCATAGTAAATTTACTTGAAATTTGAATCCTACCTTTTTTTTTGTGACTCTTTGCAGGAAGTATTGACTAAAAGTTGTTGAGCTGTAGTGGTGTTTAGGCTCATTTTATTGACAGGTGTTTGTTCTATTTTGATCCTTATCGTGAAAGAGATTGTTCACAAGTTAGATTGAAGCATTTTCCTCTGTCAGAAATTAAAGGATAGTATTGTCGCAGTTATATTGACAGAAGGTCTATTCACAGATATACAATATTTAGCTTGCGTTTTAGGGTCTGGGTGCCCTTAAAACAAAAATGGAAATTCCTGAAGTGTGAAATATTATGTTAATTTGTATGTTAACAAATTGAAAAAGTGGGTCCTTGTCGCTTCAGTCGGGGGTTTAGCTGGGTGTCTGTGGAGAGTGGTGTGGGATCTCTGCAAACATTTTTTCAATGTGCTGTTTCATATTGAGTTAATCCAAACGTGACTACACTTTTAGAACACAACATAATATTCTACGACTCCGTGTTTCTGTAACAACAGCAATAACAGTGAAGGAGGGGAGCAGTTGAGGGATGACTCCAGCAACCCCAGCGGCTCGGAAAGCAGCTCGGGCTCGGACAGCGAGAGCGAGAGCAGCTCGACGGACAGCGAGGCCAACGAGCCCCCCCGGCCGGCCTCTCCTGAAGTAATGATTTAACCATAGCTATAGTAATGGTGTAGTTAGTTACTCCTTTTAATTGGCTATGTCAACAATTTTTCCAGTGGTTCTAACACTGTCCACTGATTTAGATTTTGTGTTCTTTCTCTTGCCTATAAGAATTTTGTTTTACCTTTCTATGTTTCAATACGTTTTTATAGATGTTTTTTTTTCCTCACCAAGACATGTTCTCACCTCCTTTGTGTTCTGCTCCCATTCAGCCTGAACAACCCATGGCCAACAAGTGGCAGCTGGACAACTGGTTCAAGAAGGCCAAGCAGTTCTCCCCAGCTTCTCCAGTGGACAACAATAGTGTTCCAACCAAGTGCAAAAAAGAGGGCAGAGATAACGGCTCAGGACGCGGCTATGGTAGCCAGGGAGGGGGGTCTAAAGACTCGGTGACACCAACCCCAAGTAGAGACTTACGGGCAGCACAAAAGGGCGCGGAGGGTGGCCGTGGACGGCAAAAATCCCCCGCCCAGAGTGAGGGTGGCACAAATCCGAGAATCCGTGTAGGTAAAAAACAGCCCAAAAAATCTGAGAAGCCTCCAGTGGTAGAGGAACCCAAAGGAGGTCTGAGAGTGGAGAGTGAGCCAGCCCCAGAGATTCCACCCCATCGGCCCAAAGCTGCTACGAAGGGTTCCCGCAAACCAAGTATCAAAAAAGAACCCAAGTCCTCACCGAGGCCCACCGCTGCTGCTGTCACCAGCACTGTGGACAAACGCAAGCCCAAGGCAGCCACCAAGGGTTCCACGAAGTCTCGTGAGTTTGTTGATACGGACTCTTCGTCGTCCGACTCTGAGGGGAACGAGAGCATCCCATCCTCGTCGCAGACGCCCAAGTACACAGAGAGCATCAGGACCCCAGTTTGTGTGTTTTCTCCAATGGAAGAAAAAGAGCTGTTGTCTCCACTGAGTGACCCTGAGGAGCGTTATCCTGCGAGGCCGCCTCAGCAGCCGGTTCTAATCGTGAAGATAGGTCAGTTGAAACCGTTCTTTAGGCAAAGACATCTTAAAATAATATAATACAAATTTTCACTTTATTGTCTAGATGGAGTGCACAGTTCTCACACTTCTCTTTACTTTGGACCAAGTTAAACCCTACCCTTCCCTTCCCATTTCCTGTAGATCTCACTTTGCTGTCGAGGATTCCAGGGCGGCCCTACAAGGATCCCGCAGAGATAAAAGTGGAGCGGGACGACTCTCTAGACAGGGACAGCAAAGACGTCAGTAAGCAGATCTCTGAGAAGAGCTCGAGCAAGGCCAAGAGGAAACACAAGGTAGAACACTTTTGAGTGTTTTTTCGCTAAAAATACATCCAATAATTATTAAAATGATTTAAAAATAAAACTCACCAATAAGTGCTTTAACAAAAAACCCAAAGAAAAGTTGTTTTCAGCGTGACCTTGATGACTGAATGATTTATTTAGGTCCTTGTACAGGGATGTTGCAATTGCACCACTTCAGTTTAGTCAGCATTTTTCTAAACAGGATGTGACTTACAATAACCTACAAACAGACTTTCATCAAAGTAAGGAACTGCTTTGAGCCAAGGAACAATTGATTTAATTTTGGGTTGTTTTTTTTATTCCAGCCCCGGAATATTTGTTGTTGGATGATTGTGCTGTTTTCTCTTAAAAGTTGTGAAACTACCAGAGTAAGAGACTAAAAGTTGTACTACTGTACTACAAGTCCTAAGAAATAAAGGTGCTTGACTATAGATTTCTACATGTCTTCAGATTAGTTCCCTTTTTTTTTTTTTTTTATTCCAGCCCCGGAATATTTGTCGTTGGATGATTGTGCTGTTTTCTATTAAAAGTTGTGAAACTACCAGAGTACGAGACTAAAAGTTGTACTACTGTACTACAAGTCCTAAGAGATAAAAGTGCTTGACTATATATTTCTACACGTCTTCAGATTAGTTTCCTTTTACACACATCAATAAATGTGAGCGTGATTTTAATGTGCTTTGCTTTAAATGTGATCTTTGTATCTTTTTAGAACGACGAAGAAGGCGCCAAGACGCAGAGCAAGCGATGCAAACTAGAAGAGAAGTCTCTATCCCATCATAAAAACAGCAGTAAAGAGTGAGTAGTCTTGCATTTACAATCTTGTAATTATTCACATTAACTCCTGTACAACAGGAACATCTGGCTCACTTGGTGTGATTTTAGAACGATTTTCTCTATTCTTTCGGATCACAAATTCTACCTAGTAAAATCTGACTAGCAATATAGAATCACAGCTCAGACACCTGGCTTGTTTATTTCCTCCTATACCCTTTCAAGCTGCGCCTGAGTTTTAATATTTTGTATTTTTAAGTGATACTGCAGAAAGGTACATTTAAGTAACATAACAAATGTGTGTATGACAATAATGATTCATATCCCATCAGGTCGAAGAGGTCTTTGGAGAAGAAAGAGGAGCCAGCCCCCTCTCCATCCATGTCAGGTCTGCAGCGGACACCCAAGGCAGAGCATTCGAGTCGGAAGAGGACGGTCAGCCAGTCCTCCACCTCTTTGTCTAGTGGGACAGGAAGTGGAAAGGAGGGGGGCCACAGCACGAAGGGCAACTCCACCCCCAAGCACAGAAAAGGGGAGGACAAGGGACGCAGCACACGCGATGGCAAGGTGGGTGCGAGTAACCTTAGGAGTCAGGAATCTGCTGCTGTGGCTGTGAATACCTGGCAAACGCTGCAGATACTGTTAAGTGTGAGTGCAGCCTTTCATCATGTTTGCCAGCTGTGCAGTTTATTTCCCCCGGAGGAAATTGAGTAACAAAGCAAGCACCAAAAAAAGGTACTCGATGAACGTGTATGTATAATTAACATATATATATGTTTGAGCAACATTTAGATATTGTTAAAATCCCTAAGGCTTCTTATAAGTATTTCCACTGTGTCAAACTAGAGGCTTATCACTGCAGTATATGGGTCTATACATTGTATATGCCCAATATCCACAAAACGCAGTATATTTCAACCTTCCCAGTTTTTCACTTTCACCTTTTTCTCCGTTTTATCCGCCACTTCAAACACCTCACCCCCTTTTTTCCCTCATGAAACTTTATTCCCTTCTCGCTTACTGTCTCTGCAGGAGAAATCCTCAAAGGGCTGTGATAACCAGCTGGCTGTGCCTCCGCTCTCCACAGACGGCTCCAAGTCTCAGAGATCCAAGCTGGTGTTTGAGGACAGGTAAGAGGAGCTCTTTCCACTGTGGATAACCCCACAGTGGGACATGCAGAAAGGGCGACTGTGGGGGAGCTAGAGTTGCCTTTGAATGCATAAAACCGTACGAGACTGTGGAGGTCATGAAGAGATGTGACTGTATGCAAGGTGGTGTGATTTCCATTTGAAAGGTTCTCTGCTGTAAATCTTTGTCCTTTTCATGCTCATAGAAAAGCAACACTTCCCGAGTTTTATTTATAGGAATGTTTTGAAGGTGTAGTTTATTAAATGACAGTTTTATTAATAGTACTATTTCAATAATTAGGGCCCGAATACTGACAGGCACTGAACGATAGTGAGGCCCTATTGAAATTGTGATGATTCTTATTATTATTTTTCTCCTGACGAAAGAATGGGCTTTTTGAGGGCTTCAACATGCTCCAAAATCTTGTCTAGTTTGCAGTAAATTACAAAGTGGTGCAAATGGTGGTGCAGTTTTTCGGAAATGGGCGTGGCAAAATGGCTCAACAGCGCCACCTGGAACGCAGCCCCTAGGTTTCCACACGACCGATCTTCACCAAAATCGAAACAGAGGTGTATCGTTATTGTTCATACAAAAAAGCCTCGAGGAGCAGTATGAAAAACGCAGCAGGAAGCCCGCCATTTTGGCCATATTACACATTTTTACTTAAACAAAATTGTCGTAGAGCTTTCATCAGATCAGCTTAAAATTTAGGTGAGTGTCATCACAACAAGATAGAGATCTAAACTACCGCGAATTTCCACTTTTAGTCAAAATGCGTGACCCTGGCGTGGCGTCAAAGTTTTATTTCACGCCATCAAAACACAAGCTTCTGTATCTCTGACATATTTGGTCCAATCGCGTCCAAACTAGATCTGTAAGACAAGTGTCCCGACCTGATTATATCTACACAAAAATTATGAATTAAAATCACAACGCCCCCTGGTGGCAACAGGAAATGTCTTGTTTTTGGAACATCTTACACTTGGAAGTATTCCTCCTCATCACTGACTGCAACCATGTCAAACTGTGTCAAAAGTGTCTCAAGACATTGATAATGGCATAAGATTACTGTGACCTTTCGTCAAACGCCACATAAGTGGCTTGGCGTCAAAGTTCATCAATTCGCCGTTAAACACGAAATTGCTGTAAATTCAGTGTTCATGCTTCAGTCTCCCTCAAAATACATTTGTGTAACAACAGCACCACCCTGAAGATATGTATATGGTTTTAAGGAATGGGCGTGACAAAATAACTGACTAGCGCCCCCTAAAGTGAAGCCCAGGCACTAAGATTGGCCGACATGTACAAAAATCGATAGGGACATTTGTCTTTTCATGACAAACAAATAAGTCTGATGAACTTGTCCTTGAGCTTTCATTAGATCAACTTCAACGTCTGTGAATGTCATCTCAACAAGATGGAGATATGAACTACCTCTGTATATATGATTTCATCACATGGTGTGACCGTGGCGTCACATTTTGATGATTCGCAATAAAAGAGGGATTTTTATTTTAACTCCTCTGTGCATTGTTCTTTCAGCCTCAAACCTCATTCACACATTAAGAGTCCCGCCCTGATCAGATCCATATCAATATTGACTCATCATTACAGCGCCATCTGCTGGCTACAGGAAGTGACATGTTTTAAACTTTGATGAACTGCTCTTGGGTGCTTTTAATATACAGCTCAAATGAGCTGTTTATATATAAAAGAACACTTCAAAGGATTCATTAAGCAAATAATTATTTGTTCATTGTCAGTTTGCTTTAATGTCAGTGTCAGTGATGCCAGAATCCTTTGATGTCTTAGATGCAAAGATGAAAGATTTATAAGATCTGAAGAGAGAAAAGAGATTTTTTTGACCTGAACAGATCTATTATTCTAGCATAGTGATGGCACCACGTACTGCCAAAAGGAGGTAAGCCTCGTTTTAAAACCAAATTCGATTCAGATAAAGTTTTCACTATGGGGTCTTACTTGATCGGGTGGACCGTAATGCGTGATTAGTGAGCGTGGTCCAGCGGTGCATGACAGACGCAGGAAGTGAAGTGTTTATCCTTGCCGCAGTGCGCAAAATGCATGCAATGCGGAGACGTGAGCTTGGTCATTGATCGCTCTCTCCAATAACCGCAACACGCTTCAAAATGCGTGTGCTACAATGTAGCCCTAGTTATTTTTTTTTATTTTTTATTCAGGCTGTCATAACTCCACTATGCATTGTCCTATCCCCACCAAACTTCTGTCTCATGATCAGAGTCAAAGCCTGAACAGCTCTGTGTCAATATTTCCTCAGTCATTTTTTTTTTTTTTCAGGCAAAACACATGCAACGTTTCAAAATGCATGTGCTCGGGCCGGCTCAGTGCTGATTTGCAGTACTAGAAATTTTAGAAATTGTATTTTATAGTTGGTACTTTCCAGGGTTGAGCAATCCTGGTTTTATTTATTTTTCAATGAATTCAGTTCTTAGTTTGGATCCACCTGCTCACCACTAAAAGTTCAAACTGTGATAAACGTCTGTGACAGAGCAGCCTTAAAGTGTGATGATTTCATGACCAGGGAATGCTTCATTCACTCATACCAGTGTCCCTAAATTCACATCCCTCCCAGTCAGAAGCTCTGATGGTTGTGTTATGAGTATCGACTCTGTGCTGTCACTGAAGTTATCCTCTAACTATTTTAGTTCTGTAATATTGTTCTGACATAACAAGTTGTATTTGTTTCTTCCATTTTTTTTTAGGGTCCATTCAGCAGATCACTACTTACAAGAGGCTAAGAAACTTAAACACAATGCAGATGCTCTGGTAAGAACAAGAGCCTAAAGACCTATATATGTGTAATTGAGATGTCACAGTGTATGTTGCTGCATGCAGAGCCCTGAGAGACAGGGTGTAAAATAACACGGTACATACCTTAATGTAAAACTACATCCTGGTCAGATTTTACATGGATTTTAATGTAGCTTTTAACAGGTTACCTTTATCGCTGAAATATATATGGTTGTGTAGTATTTATTGTTCTGACTTGGAGGTTTGCCTCGGTATCCGTAGCGCTTTTCCCCCCCCTCCTTTGCGTTCTCAGTTTTTGAGCGAAAAAAAAAGGAATCAATGACTAACCTTGGGATTATCTGAAGACCAGTTGTGCTACCTTGTGTTTCCAGTCAAAAACATTTAAATACTGTATTTGTAGTTGCTTATGTAAATACAAACGTTCCTTAAGAAAACAGAGTTTATGCATAAAATTACAAGGTTTCTTAAGGGTTGAAAGGTTATTTTACACTGTCTATTATTATTACACTTATATATACTTTTTTGCTATAATGGACCTGGATTACAACTGATCAACCCACACTGTTCTCCATTTGTCCACATCTGTTATGTTGTACATTCAATAAAAATAAAAAGCACGTATGTAGACTAGATTGACATTCCTCCGCCAAGTCTTAATATAAATGTAACGTTAAAAAAGATCAGTTCAAATTGTGAAAAATTCCTTATGTTGCACTGTTAAATAAACTGACCTGCCACCTTAATCTGGGGAAATCAGTTCAGTCGTTTTTGCTTAATTCTGGTTACAATTAAACCAACATTGGTGAAAACATAAACTTCTCGGCGGAGGTTATGAATTATGCGTTACTTTATGTAATCCACACACATCAGTTATGTTACATACAGGACTAGAACCATGTCAGTTTGTCTCTACCACTAAAACAGATTAAAAAGGGAAAATGCAATATTTGACTCGTACACGCTCTCTAACTTGAGATAAAACCGTATTGATGGTTTAGTTTTATGATGTCCCTGATTCCTCTTTAACAGTTGGACCGTTTCGAGAAGGCCGTTTACTACCTGGACGCTGTGGTGTCGTTCGTTGAATGTGGTAACGCTTTGGAGAAGAGTGCCCAAGAGTCCAAGTCTCCCTTCCCTATGTATGCTGAAACTGTGGAGCTTATCAAGTAAGGACAAACCCCAATGCATACATTCATCACTGTCACATAATTTAAAATTTAAAGGGGAAGTTCAACTGTACATGTGAAAAAAAGCCGTTTAAAGCCTTTTTAAATGACCTGTGGAATTTGACTCAAGGCCACATTAGCTCCTATCAACATTACACAAAATGAAACAGTCATTGGTTGAGTTGTGATTTGAGTAATTTAGGCACTAGGTTCTAACACGTAGTAATAAAGTTTCTCCTGTCCTGTGTACTATATGTACCTACCAATGAATTCAAAAAATATTTCTATACCAACTGAAAATGTTGATTCTTGTAGAAATTAAATGGTTTGCTCTGCTTTCAGATACACTATGAAGTTAAAAAGCTATATGGCCCCAGATGCTACTTCAGCAGACAAGAGGCTAGCTGTGCTATGGTAAGTGTGCTAACTGACATCAGGTGATGGATTTCCATTTGATGTGGTTTACGTGTGGCTTGTCTTTAAGCTCCGACTCAAAATCTTTTCTATTTGATAAGGAAATGTTGTTTAATTCAGAGACTCTCATGTCCGGTCATTGCTTTCTTCTTGCAAAGTCGTAAATCAATAAATGTACTTATATTTCTCTCCAGCTTACGATGCCAGTCCCTCCTGTACCTGCGGTTATTCAAGCTGAGGAAAGACAGTGCACTCAAATACTCCAAAACACTCACAGAGCACTTAAAGGTACATTTGTCCTCAAGAAGCTTGAGTCAAGTTTTGCTTGGCAAACTCTCAGAACCACAGGAAGGCAATATGAATTCCATGAATATAGTTATCCTCTGTGAATGTGTAACCTGCTCCTTGTCTGTGTACATAATGTTCTCTCCCTCATTTTGTTTGACAGAACTCTCTGAGTAACACCCAGGCTCCCTCTCCTGGACTGGGAAAGTAAGTCATGTCCTTCTTTGCTGTTAAAGTGTTTTCCACACGCATGTTAAATGTTGAGGAACTGAGTCATATTGGTTTGACATTTTCCGATGTTAGAAATTCTCCCAAAGAAAGAAAACACTGGAAATATTAATGTTTTTATTAACATCTTTGCTGATACCTGTCGACCTGCTTTAATTTTCTTGTTATGAAGAACAACAGGAAGTTTGGTTTGGTTTTCAGTTTGTGCTCAGTTTGCTTAAATGCCACGTTATGTCCGTCTGTGTCCTGATGCAGTAAGGCAGCGGGTATGCCCTCTCCAGTGTCTCCCAAACTGTCCCCGGGCACGGCCGGCGGCTACTCGTCAGTTAGCAGCAGTAGCAGCGCCAGCTCGTCTGTGACCATACCTCAGCGTATCCACCAGATGGCCGCCAGCTACGTTCAGGTCACCTCCAACTTCCTGTACGCCACTGAGGTCTGGGACCAGGCTGAGCAGCTTTCTAAGGAGCAGAAAGGGGAACTTAAGAAAATAGGTATTTAAATATATATTTCTTTTGTCATTGAAGATATGTTTGAATTGTCTTAATTTTGGATGTAAAAATATTATGTATAAGCTCCTGCAGCTTACACATACACTGTTGATTACTTACTGCATTCACATGATCTCATTTGCATATTGGTGGCAGTAAGTTTTCTAGTCCTATTTGTTACCGAACAGTGACTGGAAAAACCTAACACATCCAAATTGCACCAATTCCTGGATATAAGTCCACTGAATATGCTTGAATATTAATTATTTGCTGGAAATGTGTGATAATGTCTATCTTGCTAAAAAGGGAGAATATAATCCAGATTCACTGCCAAAATTTGATTGGTTCTTTCTTGGCCAGTGTCTCACCCTTCCAGCAAGTTGCGTGGAAATCCATTTTTTAGTTTTTGCGTAATCCTGCCAGCAAACAATCAAACTAAACACAACCTCCTTAGCAGAGGTAATTATTTTAAAGAGTGAACAGATGAAATGATAGTTAATATACTGAAGCTCATACTCTCTCTCTATTGCTGTCTCTTTTTTCCCAGACTTTTTCCTGGAGTTGGACAAGGTGATGGGTCCTCTTATCTTCAACACCAGCAGCATGACAGAACTGGTGCGTTACACACGGCAGGGCCTCCACTGGCTGCGCCTGGACGCAAAGGCTATTCCCTAGTGAGGACTCTCTCCCTGCTCGCTGCTTCCAGACACACCCACCACCTCAGCCTCTTGTGCTCAGCAGCGTGTGCTCAAAGGCACATGCATACCCTCAACAACATACATACAAACAACTATGAACTGTATGCACACACACACACACACAGTCCACCTCTGGTCCTCCATGTACACACAGGTGAAGAACTTCTCAGACATATCTCCAACACTGTGTCCATTTTCTACACCAGCTTGCCAAAAACACTGAGCAATTTAGAAACATCTCACACCTTCGACGGCACCGCACAGGGAGAAGCATCAAAAACTGCAACACGGGGAAAAATACGAGCTTATCGCCATACGTCATATATCGGCATTCTTACAAAACCTTTGAAGTGTTTTTATCTCTTCGGCATGGAAGTGCTAGACAAATTATTTATTATCAATACACTAAAAATGGGGTTTTGGTTTTTAGGCTACTTTGGCTTTTGACTTTTTCTTTTACTTGGTTTCACCAAAGTACCTCCCATGAACACCAAAGGTGCTTTAAAATGAAGGTTTCTCTTTATCATTTTTGTGCCTTGTATGTGAGCTACAGGAAAGCAAACGGTCACTCGTCATACCTGAATAAATTATTTTTAATTTCCCTTTTTATTTTTTGCTGTAGCCACAGTTGTCATGTTATGTATTTTAAACTTTGAACTGTCAAGGGAAGCTGGCAACGTTATCGTTTTTAATCGAACCGTTTTAAGTAAAGTCCTGGTCACATATTAGTCAAGCTGCCATTTTGATTGATCTTCCCATCAAATCCCAATGGTTAATCAGAGCAGGCCCACAGGTTAAAAGGACTTTAGGAAGGGCTACTGCAGCAAATTAATACTTCTGACACAAACATACACAAGCGAATGTGGTGTCATTTTATATTTCAGAAACATGAATTTATTTTTGCCCCGACTGAATCCCTTTGGTCCAGTTGGCTGTGAGGAGCAACCTGGCCTCTAGGGGCTGCTAGTGGGGCTTTTAGACTCTAGGCCTTAATAAAATTGATCACTCTATACAAGAGATTTTCTGCTTCTTTGAAGCGCAACCATACAAGTATCTTCCCATGACATGTTTTTTGAACCATCGTAGCAACTTTTGTCCACCAAGCAGTTTCCTTGAGGAGCAGTCACTTCCAGTCAGTGTTATTTTTTTCTTTTTGATCCCCTTGTTTGCTCAGTGCATTTTTCTAAGGAACAGCAGGGAGTGTCTATAAGTATTGAAGATCGTATCCAGTTATTTATACAATGCAGTTAGTCACATCCTAGTTTCTGAAGCCTGGGGACGTGTGAACACTAATTCGGCACAAGGAAAGCAAATGAATCGGAAATGAAATGTGCTCTTTAGAGAGGCAAACATATTAGTGATGCAGATTAGCAGTTTTGCATTTATTGAACAAAGAGTTTTAAATCTACGATTATATATTTCAAATAAGAAGTATAACGGCCAAAATAGATTTTATTTATATACCAAGCAGTTTTTTTCTTCTTCTGCCAGAGCAGAAGTCTGATGTTTCAAATGCATACGTTTAAACAGGGTTGAGCAGGGGTTATAAGATGCAATGTATTGTATATGTAATAGTCACTATTTAAATTTTAAAGACCTTAATCCTGCCTGTATTACAAGACCGTAGATGAGAAATGCCAGTTGTTGTTGTTGTTCAGCAGGTGAGGGAGACACAACCGAGTAACTGTGTGCCCACTGTCCAGATAAGAACATTTCTGTTATTTAAAATTCTGGATGAATGAAGACATTTTGGTGTTTGATGGTCAGTGACACAAAGAACTGTCAGATTATTTTTTGATCCCACTTCCTACAGAAACATGCTGGAAATATTAAAGCCTGGACCAAGTAGTATTCTTGGAAACTATTAATGGCTAATTTTGTTGTAGACGATTAAGGGCAAGACAGTCAAAGAGAGATCGTCGTTAACTCTCTTGCACTTTTCTTCTATTTTAAAACATATTTGGTGTTTGGTTTTTTTGATTAGTCACCATAGTTTTCATCTCAGCAAAACAAAATCTTTAGCATCACTCTGTGGCCCAGGTTTCACCTTTTTCCATTGTTGCGTTTTTGTATTTTCTTTCCATCACCGGCTCCCTGGCCTTTATTGTTGGAGGGGATACTGTTATTTCCTCTTGCACTTGAAAAGGAGAAAGTTAGAGGAGGTATTATTTTAATCTATGCAGGATTTTTACAAAAAATTGTCTTGTTTCTGTGGAAAAAACTAATTTTTAGGCTTGGGATTCCCCCCCTCCCCCACTTCTCTCTTTTTTTCCGCCTCAGTGAGAAACCTGTTAAACTCAAGTGTCCAATGCCTTTAGCTTTTGCAATTTTGTGTACTGGTTTAGTATATATGTATATAGATCTGTTTTTATAACCAAACACCAATGGCTTGAGCCATTTTGTACTAAAAGCTGGAGGCCACTTTTCTCATAGGAATTCCTCTGTGGGTTTTGCCAGCCCCGTCAATGTCTTCATACACTGGTACACTTTGTAAGTACAGGTCCGCGCCTCTTATAGTCAATTGTACAAATTTAGCATTAGAATTATTTTTAACTGTTTGCTACTCACACTTATTTATTTTTCTGCCCCTTTGCTTAATATTTTTTTTTTCTTTTTTTTCTATTTTTGCCTTTTTAAGGACTACCATTTTATGAAATAGGAAGATGTAAATGTACTGGGGTTGTTGATGAGATTTCATTGTAAGTAGTAATTAATATTAATTCTAACTTTAAAGAATCCAGGGTAAGATGAGTTTTTTTTTGACATTCAGTAGGAAGATGTTAACACTTGCATGTTTCTATTTAAATACAAATGTATAAATTGTAAATATAACATTTCTTTAAGGGTGAATTTCTACTACAGGTTGACATTTTTATTAAATTTAAAAATCCTGTAAATACATTTTGTGAGATACTTTACGCACATGTTTTTTTTTTCTCTCTCTGTGGGCTTTTCTGTTCTCTTCTTCCAAGTTGTTTCAGATGACATCCCAGTCTCTTAATGCTGTTTATCAATTTGATTTCTCTTCCTTTTTTTCCCCTTACTGTGCTCGTACACCTGTCTTCTGCTTCACTGTCTCTCAGTATCACGTAACACCACATAATCATTATCGTCTCTAGATCCAAGTGCGAATATTTTGTCTTCTCTGTATTTGATATGGAGGCGTGTACTTTTCATGAAATGTATATTGTCGCTATCACGGGACGTATGGCGTGTACAGTCTGTCGTGTCTGTTTCTTCCTCACGAGAGATGTATTTACTACGTGTCCCTTTTGAACAATTGGTCCAACATGTCTTTTTGAAACAGAGGTATTTCTCTACACATCGAAACAGTTGTAGCAGTTTATACAATATGTTGTATGACGCCATTGTTTTTCTAAAAGTCCTCTCCAAGGTGAGACCTGCAGCATACACTATGTACAATAGTCAAAATTCGATTAGTTTTAAGGAAAAGTGACGATAGAGATACTATATATGATCGATGCAATATGATTAAAGGTACTCATTGAGTTTGATCTTCAAACTTAGGTTATGTAATTTAAAAGCATTCTTGTGAAGTGAGTATTAATTGTGACTAATGAGAGTCTGTCCTGAATATTCTTTGTATTTTGCCGTATTGAGAATAAAATATATATGGATATGTTTAATGGAGTTGTATTTATTCAGTCTTCGGTGTCTCAAACAAGAGCCACAAAACCATTGAAACATTATTTCTTTAACAAAGATATAAGATATAAGGCAGAGGCGGTGGACTAGTGGCAGAAACTTGGACTATGGGCAGAAAAGGTCTCTGGTTCGTCTCTGGTTTAACTCCACGGAGAAACAACAAAAAGACGAACCTGGATTGATCTGTCCAAAAATCCAAGAGGATTATCCCTACCCTGTCTAGTGCCCCTGAGCAAGGCACCTTACTCCCCTAACATCTGCTCCCCGGGTGCCCACTGCTCTGTGTGTTAAAAGCAGAGGTTAAATTTCCCCATGAGTGTGCCTGTGCATGTGTGTGCAATCTTAATCTTATTATACTTGTATGAAAGATGTTTAAACAAAAAGGTAAACTCATTAAACCTAGAAAGAGTGTGTAAGAAGGACTACATTTAAATCTTTGAGTGGCTAATCAGGATCACTGACTTTCTATGGTTTTCCAAACTGTGTTTTGGTTCCACATCTGTTAAGTAAGAACTTTTCATAATGTATAAATAGTACAATAGAAACGTAATCTAAATATTATGTGGATAAAGACTGAAAAAGAAAGCAACTAAGTTAGTTGCAATCAAGTCTGTCTTATTGTTGGATTTGCCTTTTTAAAAGCACATGTCAAAAATAAGTAAAAGTCCAAATCCATGGCCATATAGAGTTGATAAAAACAGGATAAATAGAAAAACAGTAAATGTTCATCATTCAACATGTAATTGTTAATACATGGATGTCAGTTGTAGCTCAGCAAAGTGTGTGATGTAGAACACAGTCAGCTTCTGTCAACCGTCCAGGCCTGTGAATAAATGTCCACCAAGTGGTCACGTGCTGCTATTGTCACTGCTGTCTTCCCGTCAGTTCGGTGGTGCTCTGTTAATCTTTCTGTGCGTGAAGCGAAGGTATTCAAAGTAGTTTACATAGCTTTGCATTGCAGAGCCTCTTAGAAATGATTAGCTGCTTTCAATCCACATTGTGCTGCCCCCAGAACATTAACTCTTCAGAGGACTTTGTTTCATTGTCACGTTGCTTTTCCACATTTTACTCTGAGTTTGTTCTATAATAGGTTTTTATTTGTGATTATCATGATAGCATTTCTCTAGTGACAGTTTCAATGTCTAATCAAAGAGCTAACTTCTACTACACGACAGTTCAGTACAACTTAAACTCAAATACTCTTCATTTCAGAGAGAAATACTGCACTTTTTAAAAAAATTTTTTAATTTAGAATACTTTTTAACAAGATTTAAAACTGAAACAATACTGTATGATCAGCTTATTAAGTACAAAGCATTGGTTTGAATTAAACAACTCAGTGAAACATGAAGTGGTTAAATTTAGCTCCACCTTGAACAAAGTAGAACATAACACCACATAGATAATGATAAACCAAGAGGACTTTTACTTGTAATGGAGTATACTTTTAAGGTTGGTATTTCTATTATTACTCAGTAGGGAGATCTGACTGCATTTACTTGAGCACTGTATCCTAAGTATCATTTGGAAGTAAACATACAAACATTTGATAAAAATTAGTTTTTTTTATACAATAAATGACCACAAGGTTAGTCAATAGACAGTAAAATGAACCTGCCACAACTTTGTTGATTAACTTTGAAATATGTTTCATGTAACGCTGCAGCATTTTGTTAATTGGAATAAACACGTTGGCTCATGCTCGTTGCAACAGGCGTTTCTCAATAGTTTCTGAATCGGTGCAAACCAACAATAAGTTGATTAATCAGCTGATTAATCCATGCTGAAAATAATCACAAGAAGCAGGCCTATACGCAGTGGTTTATCGTGATCTTTATTAAGCTTTGCTCGGCTTGGTTTTTCCTGAACATTGTTGGACATTTTAGAACCACTTGTCAACTTCACTCCTTGATCAGTGAAGCTGAATTGTAATCCAGCTGTCAGGCATTAGTACTTTTACTGCAGTAAATATTTTAAATACTTCCTCCTTATTAAAGCTGAGTTTACTATAAATTTTCTTTTTGCTTGTGTAATATTTTTGAGCATGGCTAGAAAGGAGCCTCTGACCCAAGCATTTAATTGCCAGCGACTGCTGAATGTAATTGTTGTGCACATGATAAATAAAGTCTTGAATCTTGAATTGAACTTTAACTCTCTTTTCTAATCAGTGTTGTTAATACTGTCCTTTTGCTCACGTGGCATCTATCGAGCTTCTGTAAGGTATCTACGTTTGTCCCTGTGGTTAATAAGTTTATTTTGTAGTTCTTCCTGACTCTTGAGGGTTAAGAACAGGAAGATGTTGAACCTTGTTCTGCCCTACGAGACAAATTGTGATTTGTGAATATCAGCCACACCGAGGCTGTAGTCATGAAGTGAACACACAAGATAAATATATTTTGTTATTCAAAACAATGTTTAACACTGTATCGTAAGTCTAACGTGTGCTTGGTAATACAAACATGTTTATGTTTATTTTATTTAACCTTACATATACATTTTTTATATATTTGTAAATACACTTACATAAGTATATCAAATTATATCAATAACACATAAATCGCTTGAAACTAGCATGTTTACGCCTTAAGACATAACACAGCAAACACATTAGGGCCCACAATGTTTAATATTTTATTGTAATATTTATTTTACAATGAAGAGAATTATATGCACTGCTCTAGATCTATGAAGACAAGCAGAGTTATTTTAGCAAAAGAAGATTGATCCTACACTAACCTGAGTCATCTTTTCTCCTCCTCTCCTCCTCTCCACTCTCTTTTCTCCTCCTCCTCTCCAGTCCACTCTCTCTTCTCCTCTCCTCTCCACTCCAGTCATCTTTTTGCTTATTATAACAGTTTTTTATTATCTTTATTCGGTCAGTTTATTGTAGGGGGACAGTTTAACCTTATTGAATGACTTTTATAACTCCTGCCCTGGGCCACACACACGACATGTGATCATAGAAACACTTGTCAAATCCGCTCCTTGATCAGTGAAGCTGAATTGTAAATCCAGCTGTCAGGCATTAAGTACTTTTACTGCAGTAAATACTTGAAATACTTAAACCTGAGTCTCTTCACTGAAGAGACCCGGGACCCCCACTTGACTCTGACTTTTATTCCACCCCCACACCTCTAGGATGTGTTAAATTAACACATTATATCATATCATATTATATTATACTGCATTACATTACAGTACACTGCATTACATTGCATATTGCAATCTGACACTGTTCACTGTTTTGCATTTAGCATTACACGTTTTACTTCACTTTTTATATCTTTTATCTTTTATATATTTTTATTCAGAAATGTTTATGTCAAAATAAATGTTACTTTGTATAAATATGGGTAAAAAGTGAGTAAATAAGAAGTATACAGTGAGTAAACATATACTGGTTTCCTATTTTTTATTGCTCTCCTATGTATGTTGTATTTATTGCGTTTTTATGTTTCTATGTTCATTGTTTGCACCAATAACCAGAGCAAATTCCTTGTGTGTGTAAACGTACTTGGCAATAAAATACTTCTGATTCTGATTCTGATTCTGAACAAAATCAGGCAGAGAAAACTCCACTTCTCACCGCTCCTGCAGCGCTGACCCGGGACGACCAATGGGATGTCGTGTTCGCCCCGGAGCCGTCTCTGATTGGTCCGCTCGCTCTGTCTGTCCGCGGAGGAGGAGGAGGAAGAGGAAGAGGAGGAGGTGGAGGTGGGAGGAGGAGAGCCAGAGGAAAGCTCATTATTCCCGCAGCGACACACGCTCACTACCTGGAGAAAGTAAAGCCACTTTCCCACGTCAGGGGGGTTTCTCCTCCGGGTTCTATCCACCGGAGCAGCGGCAGCGAGGGGACCAGAGTAGGGGCCACACGTCCCGGAGAAGTGCCCGGGAATCAACAGGTGGGTTCGGCTGCGAGCAACAGGTGCACCCGGTATGGTTTCGGTTGTCTCATCCGTCTCTCCCCGGGAGGAGGAGGAGGAGGACAACCGAACAAGATGGCTGTTAGCTTGTTGTTAATGTCAAACCTTGTCCAGGTTCCCCGGGGAGGAAACTTTCATCCCCCCTAAGATGAGCCGGGGCAGCTCGGCTTGTTGTCGGAGGAGCTGACGTGTCACAGCAGAAATACTCCATTACAATACGACATCATCTGCCTCCTGCAGCTGGGTGCTCAATGTTCAGGTTGTTGTCATAAAACGGGCTTTTCGTGCACGTAGAGCCGCAGATGACCGGTCGATTAATCGGTTATTGACTTGGTCGACGCTGCACAAATGATTGGATGCAATCTTGATAATCCAGAAATCACCTTTCAAGCTGATATTCCCCAAAATCGTCTTGTTTACACTCATGCAAAGTTGGAATTTTTATTTATTTGACCTAATTTGCAGTTTGGGGGGTTTGAAATGTTGATCTTACAAATGAGATCAATATTGACCAAACCGCTAATCGATCGATTTATAAATCATAGGAAGATCAGTAATAGTTAGTTCCAGCCCCAGGTGCAACAAGTGTTCTGTTTATTAATTTTTTGATTAGTGGTCAAACATTTAGCTGATTTGTAAACTCTAAGAAAACTAAATTGACAAAAAATGTAGATAATCAACAAATTCATTCATCTAATAAAACAAAAATTCCTTGTTTGCATTCAAAAAACTCATCTGTTTTGGCTTTTTTACTTTCATAATTGTATTATTACAGTTTCTTAGGGATAAGTGCTTAACGTTTATGTGATTGACTGATTTGTCAATACACAGATAATCAATGGACAATAACAGAAAGCTAATGCAAGTTATTTATCTATTAAAAATAGATCTTGACCGTTAGTGGCATGAAAAGCATTAAGGATGAAAACAATGTTTACTTGCGGTGAGAGCACGAGGAAACAAACTGCAACCCAAACTTCTGTCATCACCCTCTTTAATTACCAATGTCAAACTATTTGTGTTGTGTTTGTCAGTCATGTGTCCTTCCTTAACCTCATCTCCTCGCCTCAAACTGATACCTGGCCCTGAATTATGCACAGGAGGGCCTTTCTACCTAATGACTGGACAATGTTTTATTTAAAGTGGGGACAAAAGGCCCCACGGCTGTGGCCGGGCGGCTTTGCAGGAAACCAGACACTGGTGTTTTGTGCTGTGGCTGAAACTGAAGCACTCATGCGGCCCGCTGGTCAGATGGTGGGAGCTGGGGGGGGGGGACACACTGGCCCCTCTGTGTGCTGGTGCTGGATGCCGTGCCTCCGGCCGCTGACCCAACCCCCTCGACTCCGCTGCACCCACAGAGTCTGACCCGGAGGCTGCAGCGAGACCCTGACGCAGACGTTAGTGCAGAGTAGATGTGCATGTGGGTGTCAGGCATGCATGGACTATAGTGGTGGGGGAAAAAATCGATTCAGTTACAAATCGCGATTCTTGTGAATGACGATTTTAAATCGCCATGCTGCCTCCCAAATCGATTTATAAAAAAAAACATATTTATGGGTTTATACCGGGGGGATATATGGGGGGAGCAACATCACCCCAGAGCTTGTTGACCAGCTCTTGTTTTTGCACAAGAATCTAAACATACCCAAGCACTAGCTTTGCATCGCCTACATGCAAACAACAATGAAATAAAACTTGTAAAGCTCTAAGTGAATTTGACTGTGTTGTATTTGTACTATGATTCAACTTTTTTCCATGGTCCAATATTTAAAAAAAATAATAACCAAAAGAAATCGCAGGAAATCGTAATATCGAATTGCAATACTTACAGAATAGCAATACCCAAAGAATCGCAATACATATCGTATCGCCACCTAAGAATCGTGATAGTATCGTATCGGGAGGTCCCTGCCGATTCCCGTCCCTAATGGACTATACACACAGATGGACAAAGACAAGAGACTGGTGTGCTCAGAGGAAGGCAGAGTACCGTCTTTACACACGTGCCTTCACAAACACCTGCGGAATCGAAACTCTAGTGTTTCATTGCTTAGATAGTCAGGCATGAGTGGATGTCACATTAAATAGTGACACACCTTTTGTCATTGTTGTTTGCAGTTGGTTTAATTTCTAATAGCTTGAGAAGGTGGTGCCTGTGTGTGTGTGTGTGTGTTCTGGAAGATTAAAGAGGAAAGGAAGCCAGAAACAAAAGATGGAAGCAAATAGAAGGGCTGGGCTATAAAATAGAGAAGGGTCACAAAGCCATGGGCCATACATGTAAACTTACCCTGTTGAAACAGTATCTCTTTCTCTCCGTCTTTCTCCCTCCTTCTAAGGGAACAGAAAAAGTGCACATGGTGTTGATGGAAAAAGCCATAAAAATCTGAATTAGTTTGTGCTGTGCAGTAACTCTGGACCTCTGTGATTAGGAACCAACTAGATTTGGTTACCCAGGGAAATTATGGCTGATAAGATCCAAATTAAACATTTGGAATCTACACTGCTGATATTTGATATCGAATTAAAAAGAGCAACTACTGAAGTCGTAGAAATAGCAGCTTAAAGGATGACAGAGCTCTATCAAATTGCGTAATGCTGCTTTAATTACATTATAATCACCCTGTATGATTTCGGTTTGGACTCTGCTGACGGTGTCACAGTGAGAGAATTGACGAGGATGTGGCAGGAAGGGCCGAGAGGTGTAAATCAACTTACAGGTAGTCAGTTTGTGTTATTCTTACCTGTTTTGTTTTCCCTTTTTATTCCCGCAACACAAGTGTGATGTTGTCACAGCCTTTGTAGGGTGAGGCTTCCACTTGTGAGGCTTCCACTGGCATTGTTGTTTTCAGGAAATAGAAATGCTCCTAATCCTTTCGGAAGGAAGAAGCTAATGAAATGAATTACTCATTGTAAGGAAATGGGGGAGTTCAGTGGTGATTTATTTTTTAAAAAGGGTTGACTCCTGCTGGCTATAGTTGGGTATAAGAAAGGATTGCTTGTGATAATATTGATCTTAAGTATAAACTTGAGCCAGACTTTATTTTTTGGCCGATATGAGCCTTTGACAGATATATTGGTATCAGCAATGGAACACAAATGTGAGATTGAGAGGCTCTACAGTTTCTGCAGATTTTCTCCACCTGGCCTCCGAGAGTACCTGTAAAGTAGCTATCGACCAAAGTCCATCAAAGTCGTTATTACCACGATTGAATAGGTTGTAACAACTGATCAGGATTACATATCTTTGAGAGTATAGCGATAAGATTAGGACAGTACGTCTTTGTATTTTGGAACTTTTACATCTTGTCACTGTAACATAAAACTGTCGATAGCACAGGGTTTTGGTTCTTGAGTCATCATGATGTCATGCTGTTCTTGAGAATAATGTCATTGGAAAAGCTGATAACAAGCTGAATGCATGGTTGTTATGTGCAGGTATTCAGGTACGCTGCGCTCTCGTATTGCATCATTACTGGGAGGTTATTTCAAGCACTGATAAGGTGATGAGGGTGAATGATTTAAATCTCTGGAACAAGAACACTGAGCAGGAAGAGAAAAATAACACAAATAATAGAAGGGAAAATCTGAGGGTGTAACTGGCAGAAAAGGGGAATCAAAGCTTGTTTGATAACTGGGATGGAATTTAAACAAATGAAATATTTATGACCTCAGACCAATCAAAGAGTGGAACGTTCTGTAGATTCTTATTTTTGGGTTCACAGGAGAAAACCTGTAATTTTGATGGTTTTTATATATATATACTTTATTACAGGCTCAAGGCCCTCATGGTAAATGTGATGTGGGTCAGTTAGGGATATATACAGTAGTATGTCCTTCATATCAGGTTAAGACAATGCAAGGGTATCTCTGACAATAGTGAGGGAAATTGCTTGTTACCACATAGGTCTAGCAGTGATGTATTCATGACTTGCCTGGCAATTTTGAATATGGCCTTGTCTTCCATGAAGAGCAATCATAATGTAAAGACTTATTTGCGGTCTGCAAATGTGTTGTTTTGGATCTTAGTCATCTTAAAGCTACGTGAACAACAGCAGCTAAAGTGACATATCTTTTTTCTTTCAGAGTTCATGAAGAGCAACAGTCAAAAGAAGAGGAAATATTAGATTTAATTACCTAAGCTTAAATTACTCCACTTTCCTTCACTTAAGTCAGCACGTAAAAGGAATATGGTGCATTTTTGGGCACACTTTTCCTCCTCATGCATGACATGAAATTCCTGACATTATGACGGTTGATATTCAAATCACCATCCACCGGACTCAGACATTCACAGCCTTACTCCATGTTCTCTATTCCCCCACCTTTCGTCTAGTTTCCTCTCTTCAGTTGTCACTTCTCAGTGGCCAGACACAGGGCCTTTTTGTTTCCACCAGGGTTAGACCACTCACTTGTCTGCAACTGTGAATTATAGTCGGATCCTCCTTCTTTTGTCAGAGGAACAGAAAGGGCTCTTCAGGTCCTATACAGCAGATGGATGTGAAGGAGACAAATGGCTGCCAGAGATAATCACTGGCTGATACGAGAACCCCTGAGGGCAGGTGGGAAAGTGTGTATGGCTATGTGCGTCCGTCTGCCTTTTCTGTTTATCTGACAGAACCACACCTACACTATTGTGCGCCCCTATAGGACTCTCATTGTGACATGGGAGTGTCATGTGTCATGTGTGTATTCGTGCATGTATGTGGTGTCAGTTTGTTCGTAACCTTCGTGAAGTCCAGTTGAATTTGCTCTGTGCATTACCGGTTGATCAGCGGATTCATAGTGAAATCATCAGATCCATTCATCAAAAAACAGATCCTTCTCTGTAGTGATCCTCCTGTTCAAAACTCCTCAGGGTGCCTTATATGAGATTTACACAAACCTTGTTGCATTGACCTAAGACTGCTACTGGATTTTGGAGGCAGATACTAATATTGATCCTATGGAGTTCAAATTTCAGACCATTATACCTCAATAGAATTGTTTTATATATGAACTTGATTGGCTCATAAACCCTGCCTCCTCCATGTTAGTGGTGGGACATGGACCAAACTAAAAAGTCAAAGTCAAATCCGAATTTTTGCGTGTTGTACCATCATAATAGTCTCTGTTAGTGTTGCTGGAGGGCTGTCTCATGTTCCATAGCCCCTGATGAAGAGGTGTGGGTGAGGGCTTGTCATTGAGACTTGATATTGACTAATAAAAGAGGAATTTACATCTGTCAGACATGTAGTTTTCTTTGAGTGTGTGTGCGTCCCGAGGTAGCTGCAGCTTTTGCTATTTTTGACATTGAATAGACTTAAGATTAATAGATCAATAAAATAATGAAAACTGGCATTAGCTGCTGCCCTTAAGTGAGCTCTGACCCATGTGTTTTAGATTTTGTCTGCAAATAACTTATTTAACTGCAATCTGTTTTATTCCAAATTGGACCTTTGAGTCCTATAATCCAACTGACATGAATGAGCCACAGGAAAAAAATTAAATAACCATCAAAATATTGATGTAGCCTACTCAACCAGCCGTGCTTAATTGGGCAGTGTAGGAAAAGCAAAATAATAGTGGAAGAAAAAATTACTGAATTGGACACAAGGGTGTATTTGATCATATCGAAAGACTAGTAGGAGCAATGGTCCTCGTCAATAATCCGACCACTTCCGTTCCTCCTCAGGCCGTCACACTACATTTCTCCCTTCCAGGTTACAAAGTCCAGAGTGTGTTGCGCTGTTTTCTGGTGAAGTTTAATCTCTGTGTGATTTGTTTTACAGCCCAAAGCGCCACCTTACCCCCCACCACCCACCCCTTCTCCTCTAACCGCCATCCCCTGCTCTGAAGTAAGAAACCTGCTCTGCCAGCAGTAAAAAGGGCCCATTGTGACCAGGACCCCAAAATTAACCACGGTGGCAGACGCGGTGCAGGGAAACACAATAGAGATTAGAAAACCCTTGACTCCTGAGCATGACAATCAGCACTATCCGGTTACTGTATATGTTTCAAAAGCAAGACGATTAACAGTTAACATTGGCTGTTCCATTTGGGCAGAGGCGTCAGTATAATGGGAGATCTCCTGCAGCCCGTAGTCTATTGCCTGAGGTGTAAGTGGGACTCTGTAATTATCAACCCATTAAAGACACATTTGTTCTAATAGTTGTGCTCCGACATGTGTTCTGTCATTGAGCTGGAATGAATGAGAAATAACGCAATCCATATCGCAAATGAGCCGCAAGATAAAGAACTGCTGTATCCAGGATAGAATAATAGTTTTCTTTTTCATTGTTACATTATTTTCATTTTAAAGCTGTTTGCAGCATAAAGCAAACTTCTCAGGGGAAAAGCGCTTACCCAGGATTACTCAGACTTATCAGCCTGGAGAAAACCGTAGGAAAAAACCCTTGATCATCTGCTTCATAATGGCCTGAGGAATGACAAAACAAGCTAAATGCTAACTCGGTATCCACCTTGAACAGATTAATTAAATGTCAAAAGCTGTCAACGCTGTCATGCCAGATGCTGTGGGTTTTTTTTCCGTCTGCAACAAGGCTGAAGGAAGTAGAAATTATATAAAGGCTTATTACTGGTATGATTTCTAAAAAATGCAGCAGTGCCAGTTTAGTGCAGTGTCTGTGAATGGAAAACCAATGAGGAACCTGTTGAAAGCTGAGATCTTTGCACTTTAAGCCTCAGTTTTGCTTTTCTAGCGCTAAGCTATCTACTAAATCAAATTTATTCTTGGTTTATTTTACAAGGAAAATTCCCCCAGTAGTCTTGACTCTGAAATTGAGAAAGTGCGAAACAGGAGACAGGAGGGGAGTTAATGGTTTGCCAGATGTTTGGCTTCTCTTATCAAACTTCCTCAATGTTTTATTGTGTGGCCAAAATCAAGAACTTTACTGTTTATGACGGGTGATACAAAAGCCGTATTGCATTACATGTTTATGAAGTAATAACATCTGGTCAGGGATCAACTTGAGTAAATGACATTTTTGGCCAGATTTGGCCATTAAAGTCCACTTCAGCTTATATAGTGTTTATCTCAGGTTTGGTGAAATCAGAAACCTAGATTTTAAAGGCTAGCAGTTTTCAGAAATGTTCTGTATTAGATTCTGCCTCACATGGGTGCAGTGTTTGCTATTTTTAGTTAAAGTGCTTTATTAGCGTCTGCCTTGTTGTTTTCCTGGTGCCCTAATATGTAAAGTGGGTGGCTGTAGCTCAGGAGGTAGAGAAGGCCGCTGGTTCAACTGTCAGCTCCTCCAGTCTGACGTGTCCTAGAGCAAAATACTGAACCTTAATTGCCCCTGGTGACAGCGTACGAATGGTGTCTGACTAAAAGAAAGTGCTGTGTATAGAAGTGCTGATGAATTTGTGAGCATAAATGCACTTTGAGTGGTCGATATGACTAGAAAAGCGGTATAAAAATGTTTAGTCTTGAAGAACAGAAGCAAAAACGTGTGTGAAATACAGACTCAGATTTGGAGTTACACTGGTCTCCTACCAGTGAAAACTATCAGTGATTTGTCCCAGTTGTGTGTGTGTTTTACTGACACGTTTCACAAGAAACTTACCTGAGTAAATAAATGCAAAGTAAACATTTCTTTCTATTTGTGTCTTTCAAATTTTTTTCTTCCGTCTGTCAGTTTAATTTGCTTAACTTCATTGGACATTTTGAGTGTTGTTTAAGTGATTGAGCTTCATCAGCAGCCTTGTTGGGGTCAGAGAGGGGGAGTTAACACTCAGACTGTGTCTCTGTCTACCTGGAGGCTTACTCAGCCATTCAGAACTGTGGTGCAACACTGAGCAAATGTTTCCTTGTCGCTGTGTGTCCACAGGGCAGCCTATCATGTGTCTGGACTGTTCCTTTCATGCTTCTTAAGGCATCCTGGCAGGTATAAAAAGAGAGATTACAGGGATGTCTGTTCGCTTTCATCACGCCGTATTAGATAATGAATGGTGACCCAGTTTCTCACACCTTTCTTTTCTTATCCTTATATTTTTCTTTTGTGTTCTGCTGCTTCTGCTTCCTTACCAGACATGATGTCACCAACGTGCCCGTGTCGCAGCAGGAGCTCCATGTGTGAATGAGTAAGCCTTTACCTCGCAAGTCAGACTCTGCCCCGTTTGTGTGTTTACTGCACCTTGTGAAGAGCTTTTCAGCTGAATTGGGGCAAGTAGGAAATGTGCTATTTTACTAGTTATCCATTAAAATGACCTCAGGGAAGCACACATGATTTAAGATTCTCTTCACTCATTGGTCAAATTTTATGTTCGTTTTTAAATGAGTGTTGAAGTGTGTGTGTGTGTGTTGAAATGTGTTTATTGAATAGCTCTGCAAAGCCACACAGGTGTTTGCAGTCATTCTGGCTCTGTTCTGCTCAGGTTCATGTTTGGTGTTGGTAAAAATTACACAAGCTCAAAACTCAGTGTAGCAGCAGAAAGATAATGGTGAAACAAAAAGTACAGTGTGTAAACAGCCACAGAGGGCTGAGAAGAGGTCTAATCTGTCAGAATGGGGAAAATAAAAAGTGGGATGAAATGATGGGGATCAGAAACCGGTGTGACCCTTTGGCATAATTAGTGCATGGGTGTGGCTCTGTGCTTTGCATGATTTCAACCATAGCTCCATGTACCTTCAACCCGAGCGGAACTCCAAAGCAGTGCTACATCCACTCTCCTAGTTTTTAGTTTTGCATCGCTGTTGCTATGTTTACGTCAGCCGTCCACACTACTCAGGAGTTTTTAACCGGTTGTTTTCTGAAACTAAGCAACCACCTGCAGAGAAGATAATCTGCTTCTTGTTTAGTTCTCGAGAGAGCGTTCAGGGGTTATGCATTTAGGTTTGTTATTATGTACGGAGTGTATTGCTAATAAGTTGCTGCACTTCTTTTGCCAAAGATTGTCTTGTTTTAAAACTCTTTTTGAAAAGAAACCTATTATCATAAATGTACCCTGAGTTTGTGTATTGTCACTTGACTTGATGTCTGAATCTCAGCATGCAGTGGGTGTTTGATGGCAGTGGAGTGGAGGCAGGAGTGTGTTTTTCCCCTTCAAAACTAGTGTACAGCTTTGAATTGCTCTCTGGTGTCTACAACTGTCCATTCACTGGCTGTAATTGCCTCATATTAGACGGGTCTCGGGAGCAGTAAGGCCAGACGAGGAATGCTGTTGTCCTGGAGCTCAGCCGGTCATTTAGCACTGCAACCTGACTTTAGCCACTCCAGGAGGTCGGGCGATTACAGGAGGGGAACACCCAGTTCTCATTATGCAGTCTGAGTTTCTTAAAGTGAACCGGATAGTGTGTTGATGTGGAGACTCAGGATTTGTGTGTGGCTGCAGAAGGATAGAGGATAAAGTTTTGTGGGTTTTCCCATGATGGAAATTGGTGTGCAATATTGGAAAAACCCAAAGGCAATAGCCAAAGAATCTCCATCTGCTGCAGCTAGATGGAATGCTTGTCTGAAGACGGCCCGGTGGAGTCGGAGCAACTACATCTGAGGTGCCGTTGTTAAACACAACAGGCAAATCATGTGTTTGGCCCCTGGTGTGTTATTAACCTGGCACTTCTTCCTCTGGCATCTTTCTTCACTGCAGGATTATGTAATTATGTAATGTCTTTACTCCAAAGGCATTGCAACAATAACTCTTTCGTCATGATACAACAAAGTGTCATGATACAAAGCAATCGGCATTTACTGAATATGACTATCCAAGCTTGATTTTACTTTACATGACATGAACATTTAGAGAAGGTAAAACTGAAAAATAGAGGTGTTCAAATTGGATTTAAAAGTGTGACTTACTGACAGCTCAGCAGGACTGATACCTTTCGAGCTTGTATCTGTCCAAACTAGCTTCAGGGATTTTTGATTTAATAGATCTGGCTATCGACAGATAATTTATTGAAAGGGATAAATCAAGATCTTCAGGTTCTCAGCCATTTATATTTTCTGGTTTTCTTATTCCACTATGAAAGTAAGTTGAGTATTTTTTTGGACTGTTTGTCAGACATAATAATTTATTTGATGACACTTTGGACTTGTGATGGACATTGTCCACAATCGAAAGCAATAAAGTCCCAAATCTCCACGTTACTTTATTCCATGTAATCATGCAGGTTTATATCCCGGTGATCGTCTCTGTGCACATTTTGTTTGTTCTCTTCCAGGAAGTGTCCTACAAGCTGTGCTCTTATCAGCTGTACTCACCTGCCATCTGCACAGGGCAGTAGAGGACTGATGCACCGATGAATGTCACTTATGTAAGAGATATTTGAATAGAGCAGCGTACTCAAAGTTTTCAGACGAAGAATGATGTTATTACATTACTGCTGTTTACCCAACTGATAAATAGATACTCTGTTAGCTGAATAGAGCACTTTACATATTTATATTCAGACGTAATAAAACAACAGAAAAAACATAAGATGCCTCCATACTGCTTGTGTGGTGTCTTTAGAGTTTCCGCAAGCCCCGACATTCATATTTGACTCAAAACAAGGTAATTTACACCGTGTTTTAAGCCTAAAAGTCCACTGGAGGTGTATTTCTGAAGTACAGGTCGCCAGTTACTTCGATTGTATCGGATTCGGCTGCAACAAAGTTTACCCCTGAGACTCCAGAAGTGTTTTGTGGATTCAAACGCTTCACCAGACCCTCCATCGGCATAGTGTTGAATAGATAATGAGTGAATTTTTAGGTGAACTGTCCCTTTTAGGTGTCAAACCGAAGGCCATTTATTAATTGAGTATAACAACCGATTTGCTTTACCTGTGCTAGCTGCTTACCAAGCACATTTCATTCCACGTGTTTCTGCTGTAAAGTGCCAGGTGATTGGCCTCCTGGTCATGCTTACCCAGTTCAGATTGTTTTACTGTATGGTTTATAACATCTTTGATGTTGAAATTGCCTGAAGACAATTTCACTTTCTATTACTTTCTCTTCTTTCTCAAGGAGCAGAAAGATAAGAGGACACACATTGTGGCTCTATTATAACAGTCAGAGCACATGGTGTCAGATGAAAGGTTTATATGTATTTAAAAAGATTCCAAATCCACTTTTGCTAGTTTAATGGGCCGGGTCATTGGTGAGATGTTTAGCTTGTAGTGTGACTGAACATTTGCATTTACCTTTGCATAGTTGTGGACAGTAGTTGTGTGATAGTTGCCACTGCAATATCTCTGTATCAGTACAGAAGAAACCCAGTGAGGGAGATTTAAAAGGGTTAGGGGTGAGGCTACACCTACAAGTAACTCATATCAAATACAAGGAATATTTGTTAAGGTGTATATTTTGCTTACATATTCAAATTGTCTTTCCATTATATTGCTTTTCTGCACTGTGTTTATTTTGTTTCAGTAGGACTCCTGACAAAGGTCTTTTAATGCCAGTTGACTTCCTCTCTATTAACAATATTTCTAACCATGGCAAACAAGAGCAGCAGAATAGAACCAGGTCATATCGTATGACCTTTATGCGACACCGCGCTGTATAGTGTGTGATAAGTCCGTAAATGGCTTTTGCATCCGATTTGACCAGCATTACTACATTCCATGAATAGTGCTGTAAATACTCGTTAGGGGCTAATGTATAGATTTCGCACAAAGATTTCGTTGTTCCCTGCTGTTCGTTTGCAGAAAGATTTCCTCAGACTTATTTCTTCATTTTATGAAACACATACATTTAATTAATTAAATTACATTCATCCTCCTTTGGTCTTCCGTCACATCATGAACAAATGCTGAACCTCTCTTAGTTCTGTTCGGATTAATTAATGATTGGTTATCTTGACAGAACAGTGAGGTCAGTGTCTCTGTGACAAGTCTTTTGCTCCAGTGATAAATCTCATGTGCTCATGGTGAAGTCACGCAGTGTGTCATCGCTGTCGCAGTACCAGCCCAGGGGCCACCGCGGGTGAATTCCTGCATCTGTTTTGTCTGTGGTCAGCTGGTCGGACCACGACTCATTGTATAACAAGACAGAGATGGTTGCAGCAGCCTGGTAGGACAGAGACGACAGCCTGACAGGAGCTGACGCAGGCTGAGCTAGCTGCTAGGGAGGATGAATTTGACTCAGTGGTCAGTATAAGTCTTAATCCTTGTTTGCAAAGGTTGTTAGACAGATGTTTTCCAAAGAAAAACAGGGATTGAAACAAGTGTCAAGACCTAACTCAGCTCCATATGAATTGCTTTGCTTCCACTTCTTAGTGTCTTTAAAGACTGTTGAGAGACAAAGTGTTGTCCTATAGAAAACACTGGGAACACAAGAACAATAGCTGTTGTTGCTTTTCTTTAAGGACAGCATTTTTCCCCATTATGGTGAAGTCATGGAGACTCTCCCCACCTTTTGAACAGGAAGTGGGTCATTTTTCTTTCTTCCTGCTGTGTTTGTCCACAACGTCCTGCAGGGCCAAGTCTCTTCTTTCTCACTTTCTGTTTTTTTACCTACTTATACATTCCTCATCCTAGTCCTCTTTTCTCTTTTCACTGTTGTACCACACATATGATCTTAATAAGGCAATCTCCTACTTTTGTAAAGATCAGATGCTCTGACGGATTTTATCCAGTGAAACTTGTTAATCTTAAGCCGTGAGATCGGACTTTAGTTTGGCCCGGGTCTTCTTGACATTGACATCGATGGTTACTGTCTTGCATCAAGAAAGTTTTGTCTGCTTCTGCACAAGTAGATGGACGTTAATCTCATTTGTTGCATGACATTTTATGTCAGCTATAAAAAAAAAGTGTTTGAGATGGCACTTGCAGTGTTTAGTTTGGCTCCTGGTTGTCCAATGGCAACTGTGATTGCCCTTTTTATAATCATTCCATATCTGACTTTGACCCCGGTTAATATATTTTGTGGTTCTAACACGCTTACCAAAGAGTGAAAACAATATGCTGCAGTAAGGATGATTTTGCACGGCCTCTTTTTAGACCAGACACACACACTCGTGAAAATACAAAAAATGGCCCATAGCCTTGTTCTATTCTAGTGCAGAGGAATTTCTGCAGTGTCCTGTTAAACTCACCATGACTAGATCATATTGCAGCCCCCTGGGGGGTCCTTAATACAAAAGTAATTGTCTTCTCAGAAGCAACTCAAAGGCAATAAGAAGTTTATCATTTGCAGAGTTCATTTTGAAACCTACTGCTGCCACCAGCGATTCCTGCTTAACCAGTTCCTGGTTAATCGTTGACCAGGAAAGATACAGAAGGCTGTTTTTTATTGCTGAGAATGTTATTATTAATATATACACTTTTTGACCTTGTTGCATTTGTGTGTGTGCATTCACTATTCAGTGGTGACAACAAGTTTCTTCAGGTTTGTTAGTTTTGGTGGAAACATCAACTGTAAATTGAGTATCATTGATATTAATATCGTCAAGTCAAGTATTGAGGTCAGATCAGTGCAGAAATTCAGAGCTTATTTGAGTGTGACAGCTTGTCTTGTTCAGAGAGAGATTTTAGATGCTGGTCTGAGAACTGCTCAGCAAGATAGAGCCACAGTTTCCTTCTCCGAATGGACACAGATTAATCTCTCGTCTTTTTTCAGTTTGATGCCCATGAGAGAGAAACTGCCCTGCAGGCATCGGTGATTACACTGCACAAGAACACGGCTTTCCCTTTCCCGCTACTAGATGCTTTGCTATGTCAGTAATCGACTCCCGACCACTTCCACCTTTTCAAAAACGGCTTCCTCTCCATTTCTGTTTGATCGGACACAATGGGAATGATGTCTTTGAGGTCCTGTGGGAGACTGGATCCCAGAAATTAAGTCATAGCTGAGCATTGTTGCTGCTCTGATGCCTTCTCCATCTGTTTTATCCTCACAGATTTCTGATTAGAAGAAACCAGGTTACCGTTTCTGATGTCTTGTGTTAGGTTTCGCCGGCCTCCGGTTACGGTTTGCTCAGTGATGGAGGATGGAGGGTCAATCAATATTTCTACTTTACACTGTGAGTGATTTAAGAGTTTACTAGCACATGTTCACGTGAAGGCCTCCGTGGACCTAAAGGTCAGTGGAACTATTTTAATCCCATGGTAGCTTAAATCATGAATGCTGTACGTAAGAGTGACTGTGATCTACTGTATGCATGTATTTGTTTTTGTTGCGTATGTAGTCAAAGCTCTGATGCTTGTCCTTGAGTTACATCACTGTCATGTGACATGTCTGTTTTTAAGACATAGTGACTACTCCGTCCTTTCAGGCAACAATTTAGCTTACAGTTAAAATGTTACCCCAATATTAGGCAGTAGGAGTTGTTGGTAATGGCGTCTGCATACAGTCCAATTTGGTTTGTGTTAGAGGCTTTTAACAATATTTTCTAGAAAGCAGAAAATACAATCACTTTGTAGACATTTTTACTTTTTGCAGAAACATCATAGGTGCAAATAATAAAGTTAATCAAGGCTCGGTAAAGTAACACAAAGACTATGAATGTAGTAATCAGATGTCTGAATTCATTTGTTGGACAAACTCTTGTTGTTGACAGCCGCAGTCTGATTTGCTCTGAATTCTGGGTAAAATAAATCTGTTTGTGTTCTGCTAACTCATCAGTCAGGATATTTGCTTTCTCTCTGCTCGCACCACTACATTGTTCAGAAACCACAAGTTATGATCCATAATTCAATCTTTTCATTTTGAGACCACTGGTAAGCAGGTGTCATTAGTTGTTACCACGGAAACATGGCCCGTAATTAAAATTATTTTTTGTGAAACTCTGAGAACAAAAAATGATGGGTGGCCTGATTCTGTTTGCGATACCGGTCCTGCTACTCTAATGGTATGCAGCCTTCATTAGTAATCGTATTAATTGCACCTACTTACGACATTTTAAAATGTGTGCAGTAAGATTGTCTTGTAATGGTCTCATCAGTGAAAGTCCCTGATTGAGAGTGACAGTGCTTACAGTACATTTTTGGGGACCAACCCATTCAGCTGCTCAGTCAGGGGTCCGTCCGCCCATCATCATTGTCTTTGTCAGCAGACACAGAAGGGCCAGCAGGGCTAACAAGATTATAGGTTTTGGTCTGCTAGTGGGTTGGCTGACTACCGAGTACCGACTATAACTCCTCATATTCCTGGCTCATCTCTTTTTTTCCTCTTTGTCCTGCATGTTTCTTATCTTTTTCGACATGTGGGTTTGTGGCATCTTTTTGTCGTCTGTCTTATTCTCTATCTGTCATTTGGCCTCTGCCTCTCAGGTGCCTGGTGGTCCAGTCTCGTGGCTGCATGGCGAAGGTCATGTGGAAACACATAATCACCAATGAAAGACAAAGGAAAAAATCTTAAAGAATTTACCCCCCCCCATCCTTCATTCCTCTCTCTCTCTCTCTCTCTCTCTCTCTCTCCCTCTCCCTCCCTCTCTCTCGCTCTCTCTCTCTCTCTCTCTCTCTCTCTCTCTCTCCATCAGAATCACTCTCTGTTCCCTCTCTCGCCTTCTCATTCACTGGTTTTAATAAACACAATCTAATTTAATAAGACACTGTGTCCTTGCCTGACCCTTTCCCTGACAACGTTGCAGTTCAAAAAAAGATATATATGCTCTTTAAATGCTTACAGTTCTTACAGCTAACTCTCTGATGAGAGTTTTTAGCTGAGTTACCAGGAAGAAAGTGGCCATGAGCTTATCCTTTGTTGTTTGTTTGTTGTGGAGTTATCGTGTAATTACGTGTAGAAATTATTTTAATGATAAAATGTTAAAAGAAATTGAAACATAAAAGAAACAAATAAAACGGGTCCAGCTTGTTTTCAACTTGATGGTGGCGCATGGTTAACTAGGCCTACACATTTTCAAGTGTCAGGCTGAATACAATACAACCCTATGGTTGTCGGTGACTGTGGCTTCATCCATCCGAATACGGATTGTTAAATATTCATTTATTACATAGCAATGCATTACGCATATCCCTTAACCATTCACGCACACTTGGCATGTACATACCAGTGTAAACAGGAAGCAGATTATCTACTCTGCAAAATCAGAAGAAGGAGGAAAATGTAAGAGATTTATTTTCTTGGACTAAGGACTACGTGGGGCTGTTGTAACCGCTGGCAGTCGATAACAACCAACCACAAAGTGAGTGCTGGTGACTGCATCATCATTTCCAAACGTCTCAGTGTTAGCCCGTCCATATGACAATGCATTTTCAAACTAAAACAGGGCCAGCAGTGTTTCCCCATTTTTGGTGCTGGAATCGTCTGGGGTAGTGCAGACGATGCATTAATGCAGCAACAGTGATGTGTTTTAAACCTTAAACGTAGCAATGTGAATGTAGCCTGTATATCAATAATTTCTGCCAAGATTTCCTTGAGTTTTACACGTCATGTGGTTTCAATACTTTTTTCAGCCTCTGTCTCGTAAGAATCTGTCTATGACATGGAGACGGTAACAGCAGCAGTGAAACCAACAACAACAACATAAACCTGGACGCAGCTCTTTGCTCCACTTTGTCCGACACTGTGCTGCTAACAGTAGCAAAAACGTGTGCATAGCTGAGCACCAGGACTGCCAGCCACAATAGAAACAATAGAAAAGGCAGACAGGGCCTTTGTCTAATGAAAAGCTAATGATGTCATTAAGAGCGTGTTTGACCCAAGCAATAGACAGATCAGCGTTTTACGGTGTGTTTCTAGGTTTTATGGCATTGGCTAATTGCTGTGGAATTAGTGTTGCTATTCACAGCACACTAAATCGTCATTCTCATTTTAACTTTTCTTGTGCATGTACATTGAATAGTTTTCATTTTCAGAACACTTGAAAGAGACCAGCGATCACTGGTGTGGCAACAAGTGCATGAATCAAACCCAAGGTTTCTAAATTAAAATACACCATGAATTAATTCGGCCTGACTCCGGTAGTAATTATGATCATTTTCTGCTGTCTGTTATTGATTAGCATATTCTTTATGAATTAGGGAGATTAATAGGTGTTAGAAATAAGAGAGAAAAGGGAAAATTGGTGTGATGGTGGGGATGTTGGTCTTTTTTTTTGGGTGGAGGCTGGGAGGTCATCTATCCCACCACCGCTTCCCCCTCCCCTGTTCTCCCTCCTGCCTTGGCCAGTCTCCATGTGCCGGGCTCAGGGCCTTGGGAATGAATGGCGCCTGGGCTCTGCTCCGTCTTTGAAGCCAGCCAGGAATGCGAGGCCTCTTTTTTCTCTCTCTCTCTCTCTCTTTCTCTCTCACTCTCTCTCTCTCTCTCCCTCTCTCTCTCTCTCTCTCTCTCTCTCTCCCCTCTCTCTGTTGTTCAGGCTGCCGGCAGCACTACCAGCTATCTGCAGCAGTGAAATATTCCCTCCGCTGCGCTCATTGTGCATCAGAGAGCCGGACGTCATAGGCTGGCCAATCAGCGGGTCCCGCTATGCAGCCTTGGGTCTTAGTGGGGGGAGAAGGGACTCACTGGAAGTCTTCCCTCTAATATCAGGCTCTCCTGGTTACTTGGTCTGGTCCCCTCTTCAGAGGCAGAAAGATATTCTGAATGAGAAACGAGGGTGGAAATCATTTGGATAAACTTGACTGAAGTTGAAACTTGGAAAGCGTATTTCGGTCTCAGACAGAACTTAGGAAGGTCAACAGCTTAGCCTCAAAGTTTGGGTGAGTTTTTTCTTTGCTTGCTCTTTACTTAAAGTTCGTAGCCTTTCAAGCAAACCAGTCTGATCACTGATCACCAAGTGGTTTCCAGTCTGCCTTGCTGGTGTGACTGTTGATCCAGTCTCCCTACTTTGTGTTCAGCTTTCCTCCTGTCATTGTTCACTTCTCTTGTCTCTTGTTGTGGTTTGCGTGTGAGGGTATTTGTCTGGGCCGGTCACCCTCTGCCTCACCCTCCCTCCCTTCCTCCCTCCCTCCCCTCTGTACATTTTGTCACTGCCTGTCCCCTCCATCACTTCCACTTGAGCGATCCCCTGTTTGAGAGCCCCTCTCTTTTCGCAGAGGGAAGAGGAGGGCTGGAAACCACACACAGACACACTGGGACACACCACAGATCAGAAGACCCTTCATAATCACATGGAATCCCTCTTAATACTGTAGTTTGAAAGGCTCTTGGGAGGTGGGTTTTGTGCGTATGCAAAACGACCACCTAGGATCATCTTTGATTCAGGTTTTTCAGCTCAGCCAACAAACTTGGCAATAATTATGGGGAGTCTTCAGTTGTCGGTTTAATTTGTTAAGTTGTTGTACACTAGAGGATTTGTGTCTTTGCTGGTAAGATTTGTTATTAGTTGGTAAAAAACGAAAAGGAAAAGAGGCACAATGTGGACAATATTTCTTGTACTTTCCCATCAATGCAGAGGCCAAGTGTTCATACTGTGGTGGCAGAGTTGATGAACTGGTTGGGTCGTCTTTGTTTTATTGGCAACACTGACCTTCCTGTGTGCATGACAGGTATGTAGCTTCAGTTTGAGGACAATGAAAGGTATGCAGGTCAAGGCAGAGAGAGGCTATTTGGCCAGTCATAAGTCCACAGTAAAAACCTGAACCTGTCATTAACCTGCTGGGGCTCATTGGAGATGACTGGAGTTTTCAGGATAACGGATGATGATTAGGTCTCCATGTATTACCGGACTACGGGAATGTTATACCTTAAATCTAATTAAAGATATAGTATTTTTACAGGGAAATAGGAAAAATCTGCTTTTATTCTTATGAAGAGATCAGATGTAGACGGCAATCAGTCCTGGTGTTAACTAGTTTCTGGTCATTAAAAGATGTATCCATGTATCCCAGTCTAAATGAATGCCATGTACAATATGCATTCTTCAGCAAATCCATTTTAAAGACCCAAAGATTATTGATCATGTGTTATCTGCAAATATCTCATGGGTTTTATTTGCTTGACTGTGTCGGGGTTGGAAATCAATAGGTTTATATGCAAAGGACAACATAATTATTGCTAGTATAGTTAAAAGAATGTTAAATCTTCCCTTGTTGCATTTAAGGGGAAATAATACAACTATTTAAATAGCCCAAGAATAATGAGCAGAGCTGTATAACAAGGCATTATACATCTGTCACATGACTAATCTTCACATATTTCTGTAGATCAATATGGAATTCCTGACATTTTTCCATGTGTGCACTGCAACGTGCACCAGGAACCTCAGGGCCCTTAATTAGAGACCCTGTTGATGCAAAACGACAGACTCTTTCAGCAGGTGGTAAACTGAACTGACCCACAAAACTGAGCAGCAATAAACTGTGTCAGCCATGAAACAGAAAAAAAGAACATAAAACTTTATATCTTGCTCACATGAAGATTTTAGTGTTGACTTTATAATATAAGAGGAGGTGATGGCGTTTAAAGGCGACAGGAGTATTTCTGGCAGTACAAAGGGTTTATACTTAAAATTCCTTACATTCAGTGGGTTTAATTTACTATTTTGACACAGACATGTCAAACATCGTTTTGCTCTAAATCATCCAGTCTGACAACTTTAAAGCTTTAAAAATAATCTTTTGCTTTTAAATACAAATATGTGAATTGTGTTGATCAAGAAGGTTAAATACCAAAAGAATGAAAAGGACATATTTGAAATCTTAGTTCTTAATTTTTATAAATGGATCAAAAGTGAACAAAAATGTTCACTCAAGGAATGTGACCTAGAAATGCCAGTATCAGATTCCACCCTGGTGAATTACTGTCTTCTGGCACCTTAATAGTTTCAGCAGGAAACTCCCTGCAAAAAAACCTTTTCACTTTCAGGTACCTGATGCAGCCATTAATCAGTGTAGATAAGGTTTGGGAGTATAGCTGAGTGTGTCATCAACCAAGTGAAAGTTCCAACCTGACAATTTGATGCAAACAAAGTCAAAACCATGTGGTAGATTGAGTATTGGTCAGGAGCTAAAACTTCCGTTTCCCCCTCAAATGCTGTTTTAATACATATTGAGTGAAACCATTTCACTCTTGAGCAGTTGGTTGTTTGTAGTTTGAGTCCATGGTTAGGTTTTCAGGCTGATAATCCGTCTGTGCTGTGTTTTTGTTTTCTCCTTTAGGATCCACTGAGCAAACTATCCCAAGAGGCTTTGAATAAAACCAAAAGGAAGCAGGAAAATGACCTAATTAGAGACAAGGGTGACTGACAACCTGCTGCACATGTGTTGGTGGTAATTTCCCTCAGTTTCCCCCACAAGGCACACACATGCATCAGCGCACATACACGCACGGCATATTCGCAGACCCTGCCCTTTCCTTCTTGCCGTCTGCCCCGGTCCTCCATGGATTCCTACAACTTCCACTTTGAGAGAATGAGCAACGTGGACCTGCATACTCTGAGCCTGCCCGTCAGCCGGCTCTCCCCAGCCAAGTCCAACATCAGCATCGTCGAACAGCTAGCCCACCACCAACACGGCAAAGGAGACTCCGCCTACAGCTCCTTCTCTGGTGGGTCCACTGCCCCAGACTACCCTTCACCCTTCCTACCAGATGACCTGCAGTCCAGCTCCTTCAGCCACTATGCTGATCTCAAGTATGTAAAGTCCATCTACCACCCCACACAGGCTGTGCAGTCGGATTCAAAGACCATGGACCAGCTCTATCGCTCTGTGGAAGCTATCTCTCAGCACTATCGTAACAACACCAACACCAATGTAAACCACCACAATGGCAATGTCAGTTTCCATAACAACAACAACAAGGTGCTCTCTAAACAGGAGGTGCCTTTGGGGGCTCCTTCCCAAAGTTCTTACCCTCCAGTCCACCCTCCTCCAGTCCCAGCACGCCTGGATAGTTTCATAGCCACCAAAAACTTGGAGAACAGCAGGGTCCACCACCACGGTACTGAGTTTCAACCACAGCCTCAACAACAGCCCCGATCCTACAATCGACTCCATGGTCTGAACGCCCGAAGCCCTGAGAAGCCTTACACAGATACAGGCAACTCGAGCTTCAATTTGGACCCAGTGTATTCAGTTTGGAGGGGCTCTGAACGCCAGCAGCCTCAGGCCCAGCAACCATCAGGTTACCGCACACAGCGACAGTCTCACGATCAGACCAGGGCTCCATTGAACCCAGAATACCCTTCCCTTATGGATAACAATGCTGCGTCTGAGCAGCAGAAATCGAAAAACATCCTCAGTGGATCACCACCCCGAGGCACAAGCCAGTCTGAGCACCTGAAACCCAGACATTTCTCAACCAGTGGTGGATGCAATGGAGATTATCACAAGTCCAGTGGAAGCAGTAGCATTTTGGAGTGTCAGCGCAAAAGGGTGCACTCAGCTAATGATTGGCTCGGGTCAGAGCCGACCAGAGCCGCCAGCCCCTGGAACCCTAGTCAGAGTTTCATCAACAGCAGCATCCAACACAAGGGTCAGTTCTACTTTGTCACAGGAGTGTGTAAGCTGTCTGACTCTGGGATGAGGACAAATTCATCATCTGTGTGCGGATCTGACGCTGGGAGTGAGAGCTCTACTGTGGTGGAGAACCACCGGATGAGAGAGGACGAAAGAAGCCACAGCACTATGGATAAATTGTTTAGACCGCTCCAAGAGAGTTCTCGCACATCCAGCGGTACGATTCCAGATGAGGGCGAGGTTTTCACTTCTGTGTCCCAGGGCAAAGACCTGTCTTCCAGGAGTCAGGATCAGGAGAATCACAGACCATCTTTCATCTCAACGCAGTCCTCACGAAGCCTTGATGCCTTAGAAGAAAACGAAATTATCCAGAGTCGAGATATCGGACGCCACACTGCCAACAACCCTATCTTCTACTGTGGACCTGACAGAAACTGCCTGCCACATTCATTAACGCAAATGAAGGAGGGAACCTCATTATTAAGCAATGAACAGCCCAATCATAAGAGAGAGGAACAGGCAAAGAGAGGTAAACGGCAGCCTTTGGGGGATTTAGCCAGCCAGAGGATAAACAAAGAAACGACCCCGCTTCTCTATCAACTCACTGAAGCTAACAGGGCAGCGTTACAGCCCAAGAAGGATGCTGATATCATTATAAAAGGCAGGGAGGAGATTCGAAACAAAACTGATCATGGAGACATGTTAGGAAACAGCAAAGAGAGACCTCCACAAGGTGACACAAGCAAGAACGACAGAGGAGACGTTATCTCTGTTGCCTGTAATACTCTTGATGACTCATTTAAAAAGTACTATAAAGAGAGGCTGAAGGATGCCCAGTCTAAAGTCTTGAGGGAGACTTCATTTAAACGGAGGGACCTGCAGTTGTCATGGCCAAGCCGCATGAGGCAAAAACCTGAGCTGAGGCCGACAGTGATTCACTCTTTCACCCCATCACAGGACTCTGAGACGTCCACAGACACACTCACTCCGTCGGTGAACTCTGAGGAGACGGAGCGAGGGAGTATGATGGAAGAGGTCAGTCAGAATCAGAAGGAGATTGACAAGGAGACTGAAGAGGAAAATGTCAGATCAGCAAATGTGGCGCAGCCCCAGGTGGGACGCATCGGATACAGGAAGCGACTGACTCCCGAGCAGAAGAAGATGTGCTTCTCTGAACCAGAGAAACTCCACCAGCTCGGCAGCACCCCCAGCCACTCTACGTGTCGCTCCTTCGGCAACGAGAATGACAACGTGTTTGCATCTGAATGTGAAGAAGAGGAACTTGAGCAGCAAGGAGAGCTGGGGCTGGTTGCAGCCCGTAGGAAGATGTTTGAGACGAGAGGTCGAGCACTTTCAGCCTCCAGCACCTCAAAGACAAACCTTAAGCATATGCAACAAAAGGCCCTAGTGGAGTACATGGAACGTAAGACGGGCCAGAAAGTGGCTGAGCCACAGCAGCCAGCGCCTCAGTTACCACCTTCCAGACATAGGCACTCACTTGGAGAGAAACCATTTGACTGGGGTCCCAGGCCTCTATCAGGAAATCATGAAGTAAAAAATACAAAGAAGAAGCCCCATAGACCCCACTCTGCAGGCCGCATCCTTGATTCCTCCACCAGCTCTGCAAGGTAACAAAGACACAGAGCAATAATTCTTTTTTAATACAGTTTTTGTTTTTGTTTGCATTAGATCAGACATTTTGACTATTCTGTTTTGATTTTCGTTCAACAGGTATGCACAGTTCTTCTCAGCACAGTCTTGTTCAGGCCAATACACTGTCCCGTCGAATCAGCCAAGATGGAGGGAGAGTCAAGGTCCATATCAGGGGAGGTCTGCCTCAGTGGAGAGTCTCTTGGACCAGCCAGATCCTCTGAGTTTCTGCAGGAACAGATCGACATCCACACCACATGCATTTCAGGTATGTCATTTCCAGACAGTGGTAGATATTAGTCAAAAATAACTGTTAACTTTTATCGCTTATCCTAAATGACATTAATGTGAGAATTATTTAATCTAGTACTTTTTTGACCCATGTTTGGCTTCCACATTATCTGCTATTGAGCTCAGAGGAAAATCTTTAACATTTAACTTAAACATGTACCCTTTTGTTCCTCCTCTGATTCTGCAGGCACACAACTACGAAAAGGATCCATTACCAGTTAATACTATGGAAACCTGTAGGTATGTACCAGCGCTGCAGACATGTTGGGACATTTTTAGTGGTTTTAGGTCAGAAGAGTATTAGGTCAGTGATGTGTGCACTGTGGCACAAACTATAAATCTCAGCTTGATCCACTGTGGCAGTGGAAATTTAACACCCACCTGCTCCAGCAAAGCAGCATTCCTGTCAAAAGATTTATGCCTGAGCTCCAACAGAAGAATCATTGACTCAAACATCTTTAAGTAATTGTTCTATTTCTCAAAACTATGGGATTTGTTGGTGCTTGGTGTATTTGTTTTTGCCCTCAAGGAATATATGAAAGAAATGTGCCTGTTTCTATGGTTTTCCTGTTCTGAATTAATCATAGTGTGTATGAGTCGCATGTTGTATTCCTCACATTTGACAATTTATGTATATTTCAGTCCACAGAAAAATACCACTGAGAATCCCTCAGTAAAGCCCGTCTCAGAGAGCCAGCCGTCTGCCCGTGTGGTTGCACAGAGGGGGAAGTCTATGGAAGAGCTTGGGGCTTTAAGATTAACAAGACCCTCAGCCTTGAGTAAAAGTTCTGAGCAGCTGGATCAACTGTGGAGACAATCGACTGGACCCGGAGGCCCAGAAGTAGACAAGAGGAGTTTTTCATTTATTGCTGAAGTCAAAGAAGCCCAGCGATTGGAAAGCGGGAGGAAGAAACAATATCTACCAGAGCAGGCAGGAAAAGAACCAGAGATTATTGGTCAGAAGAACGCTCAGGGACAGATACATAACCAAACCCAGAAAAGGTCCCAGATGAGTCAGAGCTCAGAACCGGGGGAGAACACAACATTAGTAACAAGCAACTCGAGTAGATCCACCTCCCCAGCGTCCTGCTCCTCTTCCAGGGTCAGGGTTCACTCTGGATCTCCAGGATCTCTCGGCCCGGTCACAGATGAGTTCAGGTCCATCAGACCGCCCAGTGAGACTTCATCTAATCCACCATCTCCCAGAGGTTTAGAGACCAGAGAGGGGGAAATCAAATCCACCTCGTCCACCCCTACCCAGACAAAGGTTCCTTGTGAAAATAAACCTGGCTACAGGTAAGATTAAACCTCATATCACTGCAGACAACCTTCAACCTTCATGCAACACACTGGGCTTAAAGGAACTTTGCCAAGTTTTTGTGATTCTGCAAATATGATTTTGCTCTTATGTGATTCTTAATCGTAATTTTGTTTAACTTCCAGTCGAGTCAGGACTTCTCCTTCTGTGACTGGATCAGAGAGAGAGGAGTCAGTGGATGAACAAAGCAGTGACACCCAAAAACCCAATTCAAATCACGAAGTGTCTCTGAGCTGCGGCGTCACCACGGATCCGTCGCTGTGGATCCTGCCTCCAGAGGAACAGATCAAAGAGGAAGTCCAGGATGTGCTGCTGACAGACAGCGTTTTTGAGGACGAGTCCACCTGCCCGGCTCCTCAAACGCAGACAAGCGAGACCTCTGTGTCTCCCTGCACCTCCGTCTCCGATGCCGACGTCACTCAGCGGTCGGAAGAGGAGGAAAATACAGAAACGGAGGATGAGAAGTCAGGAGAAAACCAGGAGCTGGAGGAGGGGGGAGCGCCGGAGGGAGAGACAAAGAGCCTGGAGGAGCCCAGTAAGAAACCTCGGTGGGAGGAGCTTGTAGTAGCAGTGGTCAACGCAGACCAGTCTCTGGCCACGGTCCTCTACCCACTGTCCAATCGTAAGACAGCGTTGATGCTGATGGAGCAGCTGCTGTCGGAGGACACGCTTCTGATGGAGGAGCACTACAAAAAGAAACAAGAGCAGAGGGGAGCTGCAGAGAGGTAAACGTTAATGTCCTGGAATATTACAGCAGCGGTGGCAGTCATACTGTACATAAACTCTGAGTGGTCTGTTGAGAGCATTTTACTGCCAGATGTAGAGAAGAGGACCAACCAAATTTCCCAAAGCAACATTTATCTCCTTTATCTTGTTCTGTTTATACATTTATATGTACAGTAGATGGAAATAATAACTCATTTCATTCACACCTTTCATACTATTTTAAAGTTGACTTGGTGCTGTTGCAGCTAGGTAGATTAGGACTCTTAGTTTAATGGTCCTCCATAAATGTAATACTAGTGAAAGTCCAGAGCTCCACCAGTGCTGTGTTACCTTTTTGTTGAATCACATGTGTAGACAGACCTGGATATGTGCTTGCTGCTGTACAAGCACTCAGATTTCTGCCAGTGTAAGCACACTTCAGATACACGAAGAATGTGCAAATGCATCAGTAAATACCACCTGGGTCTTGCTCAAAGTCCAGTGCGTGTGAAGGTACGACTGTATAAGTGGCGCAGGCGAAACAAGAACTACCTTTGAGCGTGTTATGTATTGTGATAACAGGAATTATTTGTTATAACAGTCAGTAGAGCTTGACTGTTAGTGATGTTTGGGGACCGATGCCCATATTAGGAAGTAAATAGTTTCTGATACTGAAATAATTTGCCTATAATTGTTTAAATATAAACATACTCTTTTCTGCATGTTTTATTCTGTAAAGTAAAATATTGTATTTGTATTCATATATTATCATATATTAACTGCAGATACCGATATGTCTGTGAAAGTCCAATAGTCCAATAGTCGGTCGAGTTCTACATCAGAGTACCTGAAAGTTATCCTGACCTGAACATGTCTTTGTTTCTCCAGTGCTGAAGTGGTCCAAGGAGCTGAATCGTCCAATTGTCTTTCTGCTACTGACGACCACAAACCTCAGTGTGAAGACCTGCAGAGCAAAAGTGACATCACTGAGAAGAAGGTAATTATAATTTCTGCAACTACACTGGGTGGTCAGGAGTATGTTTCACAAAACAACATTAGTGTGTATTTTTACTAATAAGAGGCAATATACTGTAAAATAGTCTCTGCTTTGCTGCAGGCACAGGCAAGACGACGACAAATCAAACAGGGCAGCAGGACTGACAAAACATTAAACTACACTTCAGTTCTTTTTTTTACACAAACTTGGCTCATACCATCTGGATGCTATTTGGCCTTAAGTGGACTCAGAGATAGCTGTGTCTCTTATCACATGACGTACCGGCTGCCTCTTATCACTGTCTCCCACTTGTCCAATGTTTGGCTTAGCAAATCATCTCCTCCTTTTTCCTGACTGTCCTGAACAGCAAATGTTAAGTAAATATTTTAAATGTTTCGCCTGGAATCTAAAACGATGATTTAGTATTTAAATTTATCAATGTGTTATAGGACCATTATCTTAAATCCCTCACATGTCTCCTCTCTGCTTGAATTCACAGCATCAAATAGTGTCTTGTATTGAGGAGCGTCTGCGTTCGCTGGAGGAGGCCCGCGGCGCCCTCCAGGCAGAGATCCAGGAGAACACGGCCTGTGGGGAGACGCTGGAGGTACTGGTCCGTGAACGCTGTCTGCCCGTGGAGCTGGAGAGGTACAACCTGTTCATAGGAGACCTGGAGAGGGTGGTGAGCCTGCTGCTGTGCCTCTCGGCCCGGCTGGCCAGGGTGCAGAACGCCCTGAGCACCGTGGACCAGCACACCGATGCTGAGGAGAAGGTGAGGGACCGGTCATCTTTTCTTTTTTTTTTAAGGGTTCAAGTAGAGTTCATGGTCTGTTGGAATTTTTCTTTCCTTTTTATTTGTGTGTGCAATGAGAAATAGCTTGTAAGAACTTAAACTCACCTTGGATAATTTAATTCTTTCATATTTTATCAAGTTGCATAGTTGTTAATTGCCATCGTGGATGTTTTCAAAACGCTTGATTGTGGGCGCAGCACAGTGGTGCAGAAAATGTTGCTGGTTTGAATCCCGAGGCCTTTCTGTGTGGAGTTTGCATGTTCTCCCAATGTCTGTGTGGGTTTTCTCTGGCTTCCTCCCACAAAGGGATTAGGTTAATTAGAGTATCTGAAACCACTAAAGGTGTGAGTGTGTATGCAAATGTTTGTTTGTCATCGTCTCTGTTAATGATACAGGGGTGATCGCCTCTCACCACATGTCATTTGGGATTGGCTCCACCCCCTGACTCTTAAAGGATAAGCCTAATATATAATTGTTGCATTCAATGACCTTCCAAAACCTGAGATTCTGCTCAAGAACAACACATTGACATAATCCTTGTCACAATTTAAGCAGCCAGTCCTCAAAAACACTGATTATTCTCAGCTCATATCACACAAGCTGTTAATGTCTATCACAGTACAAACACACAGATTGTGACCGAACGTGAAACATACTTTGACTGATATTTGGGGTTAAAGGTCACCTCCGGATATGCTCTAATCTAATGCACCACCGCAGGCTCTGCAGATTATGACCCTGCACGTGTATGCTCCTGCCTCTTATGCCTGAAGCTGTTTGCACGTTTTTTGTTTGTATGAGAGTAAAAGCATTCTGCCCGCGAGTGCTCCTGGTGGAGTAATATGATCCAGTGAGTGCGGCTCATTACACTCCGCTGAAAAACAATCATGAGCGTTGGAAGTGCGCGGCTGCTCCCATGCCCTCAGATATCCTCTCCTTCTGTTTACCTTAGAACAGCAAACAGGCCACTTGGGAAAAGTTGAAGGGTGACTTTAATGGAGTCAAGGTTTTCCTGCCGTGTGGAATTCAAAACACGTTGTCAGGTTTATCGGTGTTTAATTGGCCATTACTAGCTTATCTGTGTTTGAGCCTGAAGATTTATCAGACAATTGGAGACCATTATTCATTTATTGCAGTTTGTTTCTAAATGGTTTAGTATATAGAGACATCATTTTTGCTATCAGTCATTAAGGTCTGTTATTCTTCCTCACACATCATCGTGAATGTGATTATCTCTGATTATCCCGTTTGCGTCTGAATCCCAGTATTTTTCAGCATCAATTTAGTTTTGCATGGATGCCTTCGATTTCTAGATTTACCCCTGAAAGGGCTCTTTGTTGGTTTGGCCATCTGGAAAAGCCCGGCTGAACGTGTTGCGTACTGAGGGCTTGTTAGAGGGCTCATTTGTTTTCCTGCTGTTATCAGCAACACTGGTATTTACACTGACTCACCGAAACTGCAGCCTGGTTTCGATGGCATTTATATCTACCCTGCCCTCTGTTGACACAAGGAAAGACTGCACCTTCTGACCTGTGGCTGTTTGAAACATGATCGGACAACTTTTACAGCTTGAGTGACATATCACCTTTCAGTTAAAAAGGCAAATCTGGTCAGAGGGAAAAACAGTAAATTCAAGGAAATATGGGACACCTTCATGCAATTTTTGGAAAGCAACCAAGTGGAAATGAATGAGTGAAACAGAATAAAATAGCAGCACCTAATAGGATGAATATTAATTGTAACTAACTAATATTATGAATAAGAGAACGTTATTTTATCTAGGCTTTTGATTTGATTGATTGGAAATTTTTTTTTTTTTTTATTATTTTATTTAATCTTATTTAAGTTATTTAATTTCTGCCTCTTTTTCTTTACCCTGAATGTTTGATTGTGGGTTGGGGGTGTTCATAAACGTTTGTATGTTTATAAATGTCTGAATGTATGTTTCTTATATGTAAAACTCAATAAATATATTGTTTTAAAAGAAAAAAGGCAAATCTGACACTTGGAAAATAAAGTTTTTTTTATTAGATATCTTAATACTCTGTCCTTGTAAAAGTAGGATACAGATAATATTTGAAATATCATACACAACTACTCGTAAGCAGTGAGGTCTAACGTATGTCTTTGTCCCTAATGTAATATAATAATAGTATCATTGAAACTCAGGGATGATTTATAGTTTTCATCTCTCCTCTCTCCATTCAGCAATCTCTGGACAGTCGCCACCGTCTGCTGTGCAAGCAGAGGGAGGATGCCAAAGATCTGAAGGATAACCTGGACCGCCGAGAGAACCTGGTCTCCACCTTCCTGTCGCGCCAGCTGTCGGCCGAGCAGCTGCAGGACTACCGGCGGTTTGTCCAGACCAAGGCCTCGCTGCTCATCCAGCAGAAGGACCTGGAGGAGAAGCAGAGGCTGGGAGAGGAGCAGCTGGAGGGGCTCGCCAACAGCCTCCACCTTTGAGGGAGCTGAAGATGTCTCCTCTCGTTCTTTACTTGCCTTGAAATAGGACGTGCAGAAGTTTTGTCTGTGCCACACACACATGGATTATAAACGTTGGAGCTGATAGCCCGAACCCCTTCGCACCCTGTCATGTCTTTCTTTTGTCCTTTAAAAGAAGAGAGCAGGGAGAAATGATCATGTAGTCCTTTCCTCTCTCAACCACAGGCTCAACATGAGATGAGCATTAAATACTTTTGAGACTGAAGCTCGATGCCTTTCTCTCCCTCTCCCCCCCGGCGGGCGCCCAGGAGGCTCACCCACTTTTCCGCCCGACGTCCCTCTCAGTCTGCACAATCTGCATCTGAGGACTCGTCCCCTGTTGTACTCGTTTCCTTTGACTTTAAACAGAACGCCTGTTTTCTGTTTCTCTGTGTGCCTTGCTGTTGCTGTGGAGCGTTTTCCATTAGAGCTGCTGTGTGGAAACCTTGCGTCCCCTGTTAGCTATTCAGTAACGGTCCTCCTCATGTTTTCATTAGGATGATGGTAGTGCTCTAGCCCTGAATCTGCAACCGTGGAAACCTGTTATAAGCTTTAAGATTGTATAGGGCTTCGGTGAAAGAGAGTGGCCTGAGGGGGGCGATGTACTGTATCATGTCAGTAAAATGTACAATAGATGTAGAAGATATCATCTAAATGTTCTTATTTTTAATGTTTCAAATTAAGGCACTAAAAACCAAAAAAGGTGAAATGAAAAAAAAGCACTTTGTAATGATACATAAATGCACATTTCTTCAAATCAGATTTCTTTTCAAAAGTAATTTCAAGTGAAAGCCTTACTCCATCCAGTTAAACAACTTTTTTTAATTTGTTATTTTACTTATTCTGTTTGTTTTGTCATTCATTTTAAATAGGAATTTACTTTAAGTTTTATTAAAAAAAAGGTACCTGAGCACACACGGCAACAAAAAGGAATGAGTTTGTTTCTGGTTAATTTCTTACTTCACGTTATTAAGTTTGGATGATTTCATGCTGGAGCTACTTCCTCGTACTGAGGTACTGAACCTCTTCAAAGCCGTTTATAACTAAGCAACGATTATATCAACGTCTTTGTGTCACGTGATACCTTTAATTGCTTTCTTAAGAAGCGGAAAGTCAACAATCTTCACGTCAGGTGTCATAAACAGATTCTTTATTCGCTACCTCCACAGCGTAGCCCCGAAGAGACACATCAAACCTTGATGTTTATTTAAACACATTAGTAATTAATCTTGACCGCCTGAAAACACAAATCACTTTCCCCACAAGAATCTCACATGTTTGAACAGCATCTGTACTTCATCATTGATATTTGTAAGTAGTTGTTGATGGCTGTATTTAATTTCTTTTGTATTGATTCCTCGACCAGACACATGGGGTAGTTGTTTGAGAATGATGTGAGTGAGTGTGTGGTTGTGTGTGTGTGTGTGTGTGTGTGTGTGTGTGTGTGTCTGTCTATATTTGAAATCATGAATTTTGTCTGGTTGTCGGAACAGAAAAAGACAGAACTTCTCTCTGTGTTTGCTGCGTTAGTTTTCAACAAAACTCCTATGAAGTCATAAGATTATCAGAATATTTAAGTGATCCAGTGTATGGGTTGGCAGTTGTGTATATTTATTGACTAACAACAAAAAACGTCAAACAAGTGGACAACTAAAAGGCCAGTTTTCCTCAGAAAGAGGAAAACTCCTCTACCCTTAGAAATATTATCATGTTTTTAGCTAAACAGTTTCACCCCCCCACCCCTGAAACATTTCTGTGGAGATTTACGCCTGTGTCCCTCAGTTTGCTTAACAAATGTATGTTTGTTTTGGCCTTTGTGCTGACGCAGGGTCGAGGGTTTAGAAAAGACTCTCGTGTTGTTCCCTGCAGCGAGCTGGAATTCCTAAAGTATGCAAAAGACCAACATTCTGGAGAAGGTGAAGACTGCGAGGAAAAATACTCCCACAAGGAGCAGCACATGGAGAAATACTCATTTGTTTCAGTTGTTGGTGCAGGTGCAGCAAACATTTGACAACAGCTCAGGTAGCAGAAAAGGTGACTGTTTTTTTGGAAGTAGGATTATACTTTAGTTGGGGGGGGATTTAATTTTGAATGCTGCAGACGTGTGACATTGATATAAACAGAATCTGTTTAAAACCCAACAAGGAAAGACGTATTTCAGTGAGTCCCAGCTGGTGGGACGACAGCAGAGACATTTCTAAATCCACGTTTGTTCTGCTAAATTTCACTCCTGTTTTCTGTTGAGAGTGTGAGTTGTGTTTTTGTGCCTGTGTGGAGTTGTAAATTCCATGATGTTTGTTATATTGTGAATAAATTAAGCTCTCCCTCTGATTCTGGTGTTTTTACATTTCTTATTTTGTATTCCACAGGGAACTTGTTTGAAGTCAAAAGAACATGTTTCCCTCACTAGGAGACACCTGTGATAAGGTCGGACTTCCCCTCAGTGGTCCGGTTTATTCAGAGTTCATCTCTGCCCTCTGTAGGCACAGAGGCCACACTGCCTGCCAGAACTCAGTTATTCACGGTTTTACCTCCAACATTTAAATCCTAATGTACTTGTTGAAACAATTCTTCATTGTATTCACACCTGTCAATCATTTCTTGTAAAGAGAAAGTTTGCAAATGTAAGAACTAATGTTCTTTCTGACGGCTTATGTGAGTTCAGGCATGTTGCCTCCTGAGTAATCTGCATTATTTTGTGTAAAGTATGAGATTTTGTTTGTATGGATTAATTCTGCACAGCTCTCTCTCATAGTCAGTTTAGGATATAAATGTTATTAATATCTTAAATATTTCCCTGGCTTCGGGAGAATCATTTGACACAGGAAATTAACTTCTTCGCATTATGAGATGAGAATTATTGATTGGATACCGCTGTCTTTACTTTATATAATATTGTGTGTCTAATAAAGTGTAGGAAAATGATCTGATGTTGGGGACACATTGGTGACACCTTGTATCTCCCTCGTCTCTCTCACGCCACTCGACCTCGTTTGCTCACAGCGGAAGTCCGTCCAATTTGTGTGTCAGCGACAACATAAGCTGATTAAAAGAATGAACAGAATGGGTTGAGAATGAAAAATGGATTTGGTGTTTGGCAAGTAGAGGGTGGGGAAACCCCAGGAGGCCGGGGAGAGACAGTGGACAGCACTTAGCGTCGACCTTCATCTCAATCATGGCAACAGGGACATTTAACACAACACAGGGAATTCTAAACAAGAAAGATCTTTGTCATACTCTAATTGCATGATTATCAGGTTTAGCAGTTGCCACATAGGCGTAGCATTCTGTGTGTGTGTGTGTGTGTAAACAGGGCGGCCTGAGCACAGCAGCAGCACCTCTGTCACATTGCTGGATAATGAGGTGCTTTGTTTCTCTGTCTCTAGAGTTATGGTGGATGAAACATCAACGTCAGCCATGACAGAGGCAGAGATTTTATTTCTTTATTGCCTCCACCAGAATAACTTTGTCATAATCTTCAGGGTCTGCCGGTCAGTCAGGTTATGTACTGTATCTATAACCCGGATTAGAGGCTTCACTTTTCGAACCTGAACCCTGAACTCCTCCATCAACCTGTGGACCAGTGGTGAAACTGCAGATTGTAAAACTGTGCTGGTTTTATATCACCGTAATTTAATGACTCTTCATTACAGCAGATGTTTTTGTTCAAGCTCTGCTATAGTCAAAGCTAATTAAACTTGTTTACAACACACACACACACACACACACACACACACACACACACACACACACACACACACACAGACACAGGGGAACTGTGTAGCATTCCCGACCCACCTCTTTATTTTGACACTGACAGTGTTATTCAAATTGGGTCATGGTTAAATGGGGGTGTTGTGCTGGACTAATTGAGGCGTTCCTAATATTCTGACCCCGATCGAACGACGAAGAGAAAATTACTAATTAACTTTAACGATAATCTCAACCATTACCATATAATTTAATTTGCACATTTTCAACAATGTCAAAATGTCAAGCGCTTTTTAAGCATCATTAAAAGTGCTATATTAATTAAATGTGTATTTCTTATGTTATGCCAAGGATGATGTATTGGGCTGTATTACACTTTCCTGAGTTGTCAAAGTGTCTTTGGTTGTGGGGCTGTATGTTAGGCATCATTTGTGTTGCATTGTTAACTTCACTTTACAGAAATTACATATTAACACACATATAGTTGATGGAAAAACAATCCAATGGGAGGAAAGCAAATCAATACTTTAGTTTTTTCTCTGAGCGGAGACGGTATATCGTTTGACATATCGTTTTTGTCGATATGTTAGCTTAGCATTAACACTGGAAGCAAAGGGAAACAGCTAGCGTGTCTCTGTCCAGGAGCTCCCACACTACAAAACACCAATTATTATCTTACATGTGTTGAATCAATATACTGACGCTACACTAACGGTGTTATTTAACATCATGGTGTTGCTGCGTCTTTGATTCAAAGGACTAACATCTGTCTCGTGTTGCTGACCATGTGCCGGCCTTTCTCCTCCGGGCAGCAGCAGCAGCAGGAAAGAACATTTGCTTAATAACACCTCGAGGCTCTGAGATGAAAACATCGTCTTGACGTAAAGACGATGTACGCTGCTGGGGAAGTGACATCATGAGACATAAGACCACTCTGGGCGGGGACGGGAGGGGGGGGCCCTGGGAGAATGAGGGCGAACACAGGATGTAAATACCATTACTAAACACTGCTATTGCTTTTCTGCTGACTAACTTGTCGACTCCTATTTGGTGACACGTAGTCATATCTGTTGAGGAAGATGAGCCAGGACAGACAGGGGAGGGGGGCGGGGGGGGGCAGACAAGTCACTTCTGGAGATGAATGCTGCTCTTCTCTTTCTGCTGTTGCTTGGCTATTAACAAACACACACACACACACGTTTGTACTTCTATCTTAGTGAGGACACTCATCGGCATCATACATTCCCGAGCCCCTTACCCTAACCTTAACCATCTATGCTAAAGGCCTTACCCTTACCCTAATTCTAACCCTAAACCTTAACTCTTAACTGTCAAACAGCCCCTTTGAAAAAGTGGGATCTGGTTAAAATGTCCTTTTTACAAACATGTCCTCAGGGTCTATGGTTAAATGGTCCTCACAAAGGTATAAGTATAGGAACACACACACACCTAGTTCTAGCCCAAACCCTAAAACCAAGTCTTAACCCTCAAAAAGGCCTTTGTGAGGACCATCCTAAATCTCCTCAAATTTTTAGAGTCCTCACAATGATGGTATTGAGCCAAAATCCAATCATGACGTTAGATAGAAATGCAAACACACACACTTTCAGACGTGCATGTGCAAACACACAGGAACACACAGTCATCCCCAGACAGCTGCTCATCTGAATCACGTCTCAACAAGCCACAAAAAGAAAAAATACCTGAGTCGTTTTTCAGGGGTTTTCACACGTACAGGGAGTCTAATGATTTATGAAATACCCACACACACCTTAATGAATAACACAGCCTCTGCCCTTTTTTAATCAAATGTATGTGACTCAATAAGAAACCCAGTGTTTGTTTTCTCTCAGGGTAAAACCAGCGAATGTTTAACGCTTCACAGTGTTTAATTATTAATCTTTTATAAAGTGAAGCGCTGAGGAAGAGAGTGTTTCTAAAAGCTCCTCAGAGACACAAACATTTCACAGTTTTATGAATTTATTTGGTTTGCTTCTACAGGTTTGATTCCCCCCTTCCTTTTTTATTTTTTGCATCTGGAAACCGAGAGTCTGACCATCTCTGTTCTCGGTTCAGTTCTGACTCAGAGACGAAAACACAGGGGAACAAGTTCAATCAGTAACAAACTGTCTTTGTTGTAGATTCATTTCTTTTTACGACAAAAAAAAGATTGAGAAATTATTCTTTGAGAACAGCCATTTAAAAATCTAGTTAAAATTCCTGAATGATTGCAATAAATACAAAATTGGTGCAGTTTCTTGTTGCCTGAACTGAAACGCTATAATATAAAATAAAATCATAATAAAGACTAAAAGACTGATAAGACCAGGAGACCACAGATGAGTCATGTCTGATTCACAGTTCGAAACCGAAACCTTTATATTCACCTCTCATAGGAAACCTAGAGTAAGAATCTAAAATCTGATCAATCCCGGTAATGAATTATCTCCAGAAGTCGATACCTGATAGAATTAATACTTCAAATCATTATTATTTCTAAGTATTTTTCAGTTTTTGTGTGTGAGAGAAGGCCCAAAAATCAGCAAAATGTCAATATAAGTCTTTCAAGTGAGACAAGAGGGAGTTCTTCCTTCAGATCAAAGCTTCTCTCGGTCTGACACCGCTGTCCTCTCTCTCCTCGCCGGGGTCGTCGCTCAGGGAGTAGAGCGCTGACCTTTGCTTGGGCTTCTTCTTGAGGCCCGACCCATGCGGCTGGAAGAGACGGCTTATTGAGTGCAGACCCTTGGGGAGATCTGGGAGCAGCTCGGGCTCTTCTCTCTCGGGCGGGACCCTGTCCGGAGCCGGCTGGACCTTGGGTTCACTCAGCATCTCCCTCACACTCTTGGACACCCCCTTGTGCAGGTAGTGGTAGGCCCTCTTCCCGCAGTTGTCCCTGACCCTCACGTCGGCGTGGTGCTCCCCGACCAGCGTGGCAATGATGTACTCCTGGTCGTGCAAGGCGGCAATGTGCAGAGGAGTGTAGCCGCCGTGTGTCCTGGCGTTAATGTCCACCTCCACTCCCCCCTGCCTGGACAGGTCCACGATCTTGGTGAGCATGTCGCTGTTTCCACACTTGGCGGCCCAGTGGAGGCCGGTGAACCCCGACATGAAGTCCCTCTTCTCGGCCAGCTGGCTGTCTCTCAGCAGGAGGCCGTACGCCTGGCTCCAGTGGCCGGCGGCACACTTGACCAGCCACTCGTGCTCCGCCTGCTCCAGGGGAACCAGGGAGGGAACCCGGTTCTCCTTCTGCTCCTCTGACGCCTTGGTGCTCTTCACCGGCCTCCTGAGCTGGGGTGAGCCCACGCTGCCCCCCGTCCTGTCCTCCACTGAGGGGGGTCCTCTCTTGTACCCGTGGGCATCTGGTGTTGGACTTTCAGGAGGGTCATCAGGGTCCACCTTCAGCTTGTGGACCTCCACCCTAGTGGCGCTGGGGGGCACTCTCAGAGGCAAGGCGAAGGGTTTGCTCTGGATGGTTTGGGACTTTGTTGCTTCAGCCCTTGGGAAGCAACCATCTCCACTGGTGCCCTGGCTCTGGACCTCAAAACTCAGCATCTTTTTGACCCTGACGTCCGTGGACCTGGTCCTCCGCAGAGCCAGCTGTATGGGACTCAGTGACTCGGTTGGGTTGTCTCTACTTTCACTCGCCTGATCCAGGTCAGGACCATCTGGCTCGTCTTCTCCTCCCGGACCCGCAGAGCCCTGGTCCCGCACAGGTGGGCGCTGCTGCTCACCTGCCCGGGCAGGCCCTTCGCTCCCCGGCTCCTCCTCGCAGCTGCTCCCGGTCGGATCTCCCTCCAGTAAATGCTGGTACACCTTCTTGACGACAACATAGCGGACGCCGTCGATTTCTCGGACGACGGCGACGTTGTTGACGAAGCTCTTGAACAGCTCCTTGTTCCGCTCCTTCTGGTCGGGATCCACGCAGTCCATGGAGCCTTTAAACTTCCTCACCAGCTCTGACTTCTTCACCCGGCCTCCCTCCGACACCAGCAGGGCCAGGACGGACTCCTGGGTCAGCGACATGATGGGAGAAGCTCTCCAGGCTCCTCCAGGCTGGTTCGAGTCAAAACGTGTCCGGGAATAGACGCAGGGTTTCACCTTTGTCCCGGAGTCAGGGCAGCACCTCCACCTGGCCGCTCGCTTCTCCTCCTCCTCCTCCTCCTCCTCCTCCAGTGCGGACGTGGATATGATTTGAATAAAATATGCAAACCAGCACTTGAAATAACAAGTGGAGTTAAAGTGTCTGTTCTGCGCTGACTAAGGAAAACTGAAAAACCATTCCTTTCTTTCTTTTTTTAGATTCGTTCGTTCTTTCTTTCTTACTTTCTTTCTTTCAAATTAAACATGACACATTTAACAGCCTAAATACTATAAACGTATACAAGTAGATGAGAACTAATTTGAAACTCAAATGGTGTGTTCCATTAATTTGCTTACAGTTATTAATAATAATAACAATTATTAATACTTTATTTATACAGAACTTTGTTATAAATAAGTAATCACGAAATCATATATTAACATAAAAACTTCTCCCACCATTAACCTAAATAAATAATATACCATTACTTCTATATACTCTCTAGTAACAAACACAAACAAAGGAATACATTAATAATTGAATAAATACAATTTTATTAAATGTGTGAAAATGTCCTCCTTTGTTTTTATGAATTATGAGCCAGACTTCTGAATGTTCTGAAATATATATTTATTAGGCCTTGTTATCTGTAGTTTGTTTGATTGTTAAACCAGTACAATAGTGTGTAACATGTATGTAATTGTGTATGCTTTTCTCTTTCTCCCAGTTTGCTGTGCACATGACAATCAAGTCTTGAATCTTGAATCTTGAATCTTTACACACAAGTTCATTTCTGGTATGTCCTCTTTTTTATCGAAATAATCTTTATTTGCCTTATTGTTGTTGTAACTCTAAATAAAGTGTCCTGTTTGTTGTATCAATATTATCACTAGCACCAAAGTATTTGTTGTGACCTGGAAAACTCTTTGTGATGTCAGCATAGCGGTGCCAAAAGCCCTCAGAACACCAAAACTGCAATACCCATAATGCAACTTACACTGGGAGTAAACTAAGAATATAAAAAACACTAATAATACAGCTTGCTCTGATTGGCTGAGTCACATTGTAGTAAAATGTGCAATGTTCTTTTATTCCCTTGTCAATGCATCACCTGAGCAGCAGTTTGGATTTACTTTTATTCTGCTGATACAAAGATAATAAAGTATTTCTATACTTTTCTACACTTATAAAATCTATACCCTGAAAAGGGTGACATACCCCCCCCCCTCTCGACCCTCATCCCAGCCCGGGATTCCTCCCTCCTGTCCGGGCTTGCAGCTTCTGAGCAGCGTCACATTCCTGGAGGAGAGGAGTTCCTGAGCAGCGGCCATATTGGAACCTGTCTGTCCGGGACAAAGATGTCCTCACGACGTCAAGATGATTCACCCCACCCCTCCTGGCTGCAGTTTAATGGTAGAAACCGCCTGTTAACAATTATAGGAGACTTCAAAACTGTTCAAAGTACATAAATAAACCATAATTAATCCAAAAAAAATCCTAATTAGTAATGAGGAGGAGTAATTTTTTCTTTAAAAAAAAAAAAAAGATATCGCGATAATTGTGCGGAGCGAAACGGGAACAAACACCTCACTCAACATCAATTTGTAACTCTTTGATTAATTGTATTTTTAAACACCACCTAGCCTAATTAGCATTTAATTAATATATCATTCTGCACTTTTATCAACGTAAGGAAATACACGACTCAAGCCTGCCAACGAAGGGGAAGTGACGTGTCAGGGAGCCATCTAGTCGCCTAGCTGGCTTGTTAGCCTCCCTTCCTCCCTCCCTCCCTCCCGGTGCTCTCGCCAGCTCTCCCCCGCCCTGAGTGCCTCTCCTCCCGGGTCACCACAGCCGCCTCCTCCCGCTCACTCGCTAGTTCGGCACCAGGCTAGCACCAGGCTAGCACGGAGAGTCAGTCGAGGGCTCTGCTCCCTTTCACCCCGGCTCGGTCACACTCACCGCCCGCACATTCCAGCACCATGGCTGCTACGGACGTAGACGTGTTCTCGGTGAGTGGAACCGCATTTATCTGGTTTATTAGGGACACATTTGCTAACCCTAACCCCGGGAGAGAGAGAGAGGGGACTTCGGGTTGTGATTAGGAGAAGTGTGGGTGTTAGCCGCCGTGTAAGCTAACCGAGCCACCGCCTCCTCCTTCACCCCCTGTGTCCGCCCTCCGGACCCCGACGTGGGGCTCAGTCAAGGCGGTGGCTCGGGGGTCTCTGTCATGTTGTCTTCTCACCTCACACAACACGAAGACAACCCCGCCATCGTTGGGTTGAACGTTGTGCCACGTAACGTTGATTGTGTGTTATTGGGAAAAATCACGAATTGCTGAATCCAGAGGGGTGTAGCGTGTTGGAGTGTTCCCAGTTTATCTTATTTACAAGTGGCTGTAAACAACCCGGTGTCCAAACACACGTTAATAACATCCAGTCACAACACTCTTACAGCACAACATGGGAAAAAAATGCTACACAAACAGGAGGTGGTTCCTTACAGTCAATGTTGTTCACCACAGTCCCTGTAATGGGAAGTGACTGCAGTTTTGTTGTTTAAAAACTGCAGTATTACTTTGAATTAGTACTTAATACTGCATGATGTGCTGCCATGTGGTTTCATTTTTACTTCCTCTTCAGGGTTGTAAAATTATTTGAAACCTAGTGGATGAAATGCTATAAAACAGGAGGTAGTGGTTGTAAAGTCCATGCTCTGTACTACTGAAACTGCACCTACTTTATGTATTTACCTGAGTTTTCTAGTGTAGAACTGCCATATTATTTGGAGTGAGTCTACAACACTTAAAACTATATCATGTCATAGTTAGTAATTGGTTTTGTCTTAACTTCCTCTTCACTTGGGCAAACTTATTTTTAAGTTAGTGGTCAAGATGCTATGAAACAGGAAATGGTTTTTATAAAGTCAATCTTCTATTCTACTGAGGCCATTGTACGTATTTTATGTATTTATCTGAGTTTTCTAGTGTAGAACTGCCATATTATTTGGTGTAAGTCTACAGCACTTGATACTTTATCATGTCCTAGTTGATATTTAGCTGCAAAATTAAACGTTTCTTTATTTTTAACTTCTTTTGACACATTTATTCCAAAGGCCATTTCCCGCCAGATGCTGAGCAGGCTGATACTTTGCTTTTTCCCTCTTTGCATATCTCAGCGGTAGGTTGGGCACACGAGTAAATGACAGTGGAATGTTTGCATCCTGTATTTTATTCCATTGTGCCAAGCCCTGTCGTCATTCAGGTGTAACCTTATTTTTAGGCTTCATCATGGTGATGCAACACAGGCTGAAGAAACGTGCAACAACACATTGGTTGGGTAGGCAGTTCTATATGTGGAGAATTCACACAACCAAGCATGCGTTATGGAGAACTCAACATTATAGTGATGAGGCGAATCCACAGGGGGAGATTTCGAAAGGGTGATTAACTTTTTGGCAGATGCCTGAGGAGATCCTTGTGGTGTGGAATTGGACAGTAAGCAGCACTGAGCTGCAGGGATAAAGAGATTAAGAACACACTCCAGGGCCACTCCTTCCATTTATTGGTGCAACTCATGGCTACGAAGGAAAAAGAAGGAAGAGAGGATCCCAAATAAAAAGAGGATCCAGAGAAAGACATTGCACAGTTGACATTTAGGAACCTGTCCAAGAAGGAGTTGGGGTTGGGCGGAAGACATTGCGGGTTTGGCGACTTCTTAACCGTCTCTTTTGGGAGAGAGGAAATTGGAGAGCTGATTAATGAGAAAAATGCTGAGAATGCAGTGAAACAGGCCAGTGCTAGGAGCAGCATAGTTGCCTGACAGTCTGACTTCCTGTCTAACTTTTCGGAACTAAGTGAGACCATATTGAACAAACTCACATGTGTGCCCGGCAGTTTGTGTACAGGGCCCGCTGTTAATTATGTGCAGCTATTGATAGGGATGTGTGGTTGGTTGCGTTGTTGTCCCACATCAATCCCTGTCCAATGGAGGCTGTAGCTTTGGGATTACTTTCTAGGCCAGAGCTGGCGTGAGGTGATCAATGTAGCTCACAACTTCTATTGTTTTTTTTTTTCACTCGCTGATTGCATTCGAGTGTGTAGCATGAAGAGGATGCTATATGTGTCGGTGGTTATGTAATGGAATGGCCGCCAACGTATTCATGTACACTGCTTGCTGACCCTGAAGAGCATCGTCTCTCCCGTGAGGCCGGCTTGCATAAAATTAAATTAGCTTCACAAAGTGCCTCAGGGCAGAAGATGTGGACCGACAAATTGTGGGGGAAGGCTTATACTTTAAAAGAGTTTTTTTTGTTGTTTGTGCTGTGTTGTTCACTTGTGAATTCATGATTTGCATATGTTCTCCAGCTACATTTATTTACAGAGTAATCAGAATCAGTCTGCATTGAATTTTTAAAAAACAAATCAGCGGACTTAAAACACTGTACCCTAAACCAGAAACCCTAGTTTCTGCTTTCCCCATCTGTTCGTTGATCGGGTCAGGTTGTAGGTCTGGTTTACTGACTGTTTGCTGTCATTAGTGTTGTTAGCTGAACGTAGAACAAGCAGGCCAAAATTGCCCAGAGGCGAGTTTGTGAAATCCAGTGTTGTAGATGAATAATGACAGCCCAGCTGCAGCCTGTGGTGATGAGTCAATATCCATGTATAGAATAGGTTCAAGTTTTTAACCCCTCAAAGACCAGTACAGAGCTCAAAATCGTGACGCTCTAAAATGGCTTTCAGAATAATCTCCGCCAAAGCTGAGTGGAGATTTTGAGGCTGAACTATTAGTTGTTGATGTCGTAAAACCACCAGTGCTCCCTTTTAGTATATCATAAAAGGAGTCACAGGTTTGATCCTGGTAGCACCCAGTGAATCCATCAGCAGTCCTGTGGCTTGTTAAAACGATGGGGTTACAGCTCAAAGGGCTTTTATTCTTATGTATTATTCGCCTTAAATGGGAAGTAGACGTGATTTTCATCAGTGTGGACACTAAAAAAGCTGCAGTTATTTACATTTGTTTCCATTACGTGGCTATTTATACGCAGAATTAAGCAACTTGCACAAGTCATGAATTTGAATGTCAGTCTTGGCTCATTCGCCTGACGCTGACATGGCTGAGTCAGCACTAGCCGAGTGGACAAAGACTTAAAACTTGTAGAAAGTAAAAGAAGGGGATGGTCATTTTTCTGTCATTTTATGCCTTACAATAGTGAGTGTAAGGCAAATTCAGTTAAAGAGTCAAAACTGTTTGCAACACACCAATATGCCAGATTTCTGTTTGCATCCTTTGTGACACGAACACCTCACAGCGACTCGCATACGATTCTTAAATTACTAACCCCGGCACACGCTACTAGGATCCACATTTTTGTGCACTCTATGATTAAATCAACTTCACCTCTCCTTAGTATTGTGCACAGCTCGTCTATATCCTGAAACAGGAATGCTTTTCATCTGACTCTGCATGTATAAAAGCTTAACATGCACATGAGGGAAAAAGCTGGCAAATCTAGGTCTGTGTCCGTTCAGTGAAAGTAAGGAAACTGCATATTTTTTAAAGTATGCTGTACATCTGTCCCATTAAATGGATTCTGTCTGGACTCCCGTCGCTCTCACTCATTTTTTTAGTCTTCCCTGTTGGGCACTGAGTACATGAGTAAACAAAGCTGAGCAGTACATTGCAATTGTTGTTCACAAGTGTACTGATTAGACAATAATCAGATAAAAACTTGTTTGTCTATATGTGCTTGCGGATTCCTTGTCCTTGCGTCATCCGCATCCCAACCGTCTACATTTTTACCATTACAACATCACCACCGGCACAAGTAGCAGCAGGAGAACGGCTACAGCAGCACATGAGGGCAAAATCTGTACGTGTGGTTTGAAATATTGCAAAATTAATTTCTTAGTTGGTGGCATAAGACGAGCTGTAAAAATGTTTGTGCCAAACCCTCTCCGATCCCAATAGCATGATATGTCAGTCTAAACAAGATGACTTTATAGAGGACGTCAAGCTACACTTTCATAAGTGTACGTGACAGCCTTTGGACAGGAAGCACCATCACAAGCCACCTCACCAAAAGCGTACTGCCGGTACATGTGGCTTTATCACTGAGGTTACTGTGTATGTGGTGTCCGCTCCTCACAGACACCCATTGCATCTCTAGAAGCCAACATCTGCTTGTGACACCAAAAAAAGCTTATATTGCCTCCAGCAAGTAACTCATGGCTCAGTTCCCCAATTTGTACTCGTCCTTTAACCTGGCTTGAGGTGCATTCTTTATACAGGTCTCTGTTTTAATTACAGTTTCTACTGTCCAGTCCTGCCACAGGCAAGTCAGTTTAGCTACCGTCCAGTATTGGAGTGTCAAGTTTAAAAACGACTAGTCGGATCGAGGTTAAAGCTACTGGAAGATAAGGACTTCTCTGTAGGGATGCAACAATTATTTCCAGAGCAGCTTGATTTTCACACAACTCCGTCCAGTAGCGACTGAACAATACCTGTCAGTCTGCAAAAGAAACACTGCCTCCTACACTTTGTTACCTAATTCATAAATATGCGTCAGAACGTGTAAAGTAAATATGTATGTCTTATAAATAATAAATATAGTCTTTAAGAGGTGGAAACGTCCAGTTAAGTGATCTGAGGGAAAAAAATACCTTACATCTGATCTGGCCTGTTTATAGCTGAATGTGGAAACAACATTTAAGGTAAACCAAACTGCACATCAATATCCTGTAAATATTTAAAACCCTTTTCAAAGACCCCTTCCCCTCTGTTTACCCCCCCACACCACACACACAAGCAACAACTGCAGGGGTGTGTGTGGAAGTCTGTCAGGTTGCTCCTGTCCGTCCAGTGGAGGCTCACTGAGGCCGACACGAGGTGCAACCACGGCTCAGACACCAGTCAGGTGGGAGCACGCCAGAATGCAGAAGATAAGCTGAGGGGGGTGATGGACAGAATAACAGCGGCGTCTGGTGAAAGATGGAACAACTGATTTGGAGGATTTTCGGGTCGCATCAGGGCTGCTCACAGAAAAGGTTTCTCTTAGTGGAGTTATCTTGGTTTTGTCCTCGGTTATGTCAGGTTGAGTCTGTGTCACATGCTGTATTTATTTAACCTTCTGGAAAGTGGTTGTCACAGTTGGCTGTCTCGTGAGCATGGTCGAAGGTCGAGATGATTCAGTTTATTGTTTTGACTCGTAATTCGACGGCCGATTAGTGCTGAAGAAAATTCAGCGAGAGTCCTGTATAGCAGTGGATTAAACTGCAAATGAAATGAAAGTGCTTATTCAGCATGGTTTTCATGGTGCCAGTTTGCAGACATGTAAACCAACAAAGGCTGAAAAACAAGCTAAAGTTGTAGCCTTTAACATTATTCATTGTAAAAAGTCATTTTCTAAGCAAAATGAAAATGGGGCCGGACATAATTCACTATCATTTGGTATTTTAAAGGCTAAACAATTTATGATTTAATTGGAAACATGATGGAAAATCGATCCTTAATGAAAATAATCATTATTATTTAGCTTTTCACACTAGAGCCCCTTTTTTCCAATGGTCAACAAACCAACCAACACCCACTAACATCTGGCTTTTGTCCTTAATGGGAATACATACAATTGGCGTTCACTCCTTGGTCAAATGACACTGCAGTAGACACAGGTTTTAAAGTTATGGAAACACAACACCTTGGGAAACACACTCATTTCTTTTACATCTTTATTTTGGCAGTCTAGACGCTGATTCTGCATCTTTTCCAGTGCAACATTATGATACACATTTAACTTTCGGATGCTGCTGCATAAATAGCCACAAAAGTTTGTGTACTTATGTTTTTTTTTAACATCGTGGGAAGAACATGCAGCTGTGACTTTTCTAGCAAGAGCAATATTTCAGATGCAGTGGGGAAAAAACCTCAAACTCCTCCACTGGCAGTGGGAAGGGATTATCTGTGTACCTGCTAATTTATGTGTAAAAGCGAATATTTATTTAATTATTCACAATCACACATGTGCATTTCTTCGGTTACATAAAAAAGAAGGTGGTTCACATCAGCCATCAGTTGCAAACTCACGACACTGTGAGCTGGCCCACATGAGTCGAGCCTCATTTCTTTCAGCGCAGCCATTTCCTGTTGGCCTGGTGATACGGTGGCCTGGGGACTTTGTTCTTTCTTGACCCAGGAGCAGTTACTCACAAGCTTTTCATTCGTGTCAGAATTCATGCTGCAGCTCTTTTACTCTCTGGAGTAGCCTGCGTAGATGGGAGAACAGATTAGTCACAGTTTTCTTAATCGCTCTTGTTGGTTGGTTATATCCCGTTTTTTGCTGATTGGTGTAAAGGTATAAGGAACTACAAAAGGCATCATTATTAGTGTTGTTGAAATCCAGTAGGTTATGAGCAGAATGGAAGTCACAGCTGGGGAAATGAATCATTTTCTGCAGTTCTTCTGTCTGATCCCTAAAAGATAACACTGATTGTCACGTCTACATTCTCTTTTGTAACCCTCAGCCACAGACAGAGTCATCAGCCTCTCACATACTTTTACACAAAGATCATGTGCTAATGACAGGGAGGTCAAGCCACAGCTCTCTCACGAATGAGAATATTTCGCATTTTTCTGAATCTGATTTGATTTATCATACTTAAAAATACTTTAAATTTATGGAAAATGTCTGGACTTCAGCACATGTGTGAACGCTGCTTATCAAATAAGCTTGCCACTGATAACATTGTCTTCAAGGGCAAGCTCACCTTTTTCTAAAGGCCTTAACAGTTTTTAGTGTACCATGAGCTTTCAGAACACATGAAATCTCCCAGACTTGGAGCGTGGGACCAAAACTTTTCCCACTTCCACAGACTATGCAGCTGCCACATGTGAAACCGGACATGAAACAACAGATAAAATGAGCATGCAGGTCTTTATTTATCATTTCCTTGATAAAAAAAAAAGAAGCAAATACAGATTATCAGCTTCTCTGATTTTAAACACTTCTCAGCAATCTCCAGAGTCGCTGCACCGGTGTCCTTGCAGGCACGACACCAGAGGCCACGCCCTCCCCCTTCAGCAATCCAAGCAGATATTGATACCTGAATTGCTATGAAGTTATATTTCTTCATTTTGCTTGATGTTTTACAAACCGTGACACATTTAACAACATTCCAGGCAGATTTACAGCTTGTATAGATTTTTTTTATTGAATGCTTGTGTATGAAACTTCCAGTGCTACAGCTCAGCTCAGTTTTGCTTAGCTCAGCTCACATGCGATTACTTCAGCTGTGTTCGCTGACACGTTAAGCTCGTTCTCTTTTTATAGCTCATAATTACACACATGTATGAGTGTGTTTTTATGTACATATTTATATATATATAGTGCTCATCCTGTATTGTACACCTCAGTTAGATTTATAACTCATCTGCAGTAAACACAGAGCCGGCCTCCACCCCTTGGCTCAACACAGCCAGGCTGCGTTCAGCTGAGCCCTGCTCTCTGGCTGCCTGCGCTCGGTGACATCAGCCTCTAAATATGCAGTCCGTCGTGGCTGAGCCAGACGAGCTCGGGTGGCCCCATTCATCTCAAGGTGCCGTCTGCCTCCCCTCCTCTACAGTTCTCACACACATGCTCCCCCAGCTTCCCGGCTGTCTGTGCCTCAGTCAAGGTGGGACAGATAAGGGAGATCAGAGGTGAAACGCTTACAATCCAAAAGTGTCTGTCTGTTGATCTTTGATTTGTTGTACATCATAGTCTTTGAGGTTGAAGCTCCAGGCGGCTCCTCCCCACATGCAGATTGATTACAAAAGTGCATGTGCACGCTATTTGCAATAATCCACAATAGCTTTGGTGAATGCAGATCATTTCTGACTTGTGAAGCTTGTCACACTCAGTTTGATTAGTTTATAAAATGTGTTGTCACTGAGCTCTGAATTAAGATAAATGGTTTCACATCATATATGTACTTTGCTTCTACTAGGTGGCTGTGTGGACCCGTCAGTGCTCAACTTAAAGAAACGTTTTTATTCTCGTCTAAAAATATTCAAATTTTCCATACTCTGTATTAAATCACAGAATCAGCTCATCTCCCCGGTTGTTTCGTTCAAAGTGTGTGGAAATGTCTTTAGCGGCTCATGCTTGTGAAGGATTATTCTTGAAGCTCATCCTCACAGCAGGCCCTGCTCACTGAACTCACTGTTAGCTGATGGATTTAACATCTGCAGAATGAACCAGGGCACTTTGATGTAAATTTGCATAGGAATGTGAAGGCTTCAGCCTCTGTACCACCCAACTCTTCATACCTCTGTCTAATGTCTTCTCCTGGTGTTTTCCTCACATGCAGCCAGACTTGTGATTTTTTTTTTAATTCATCTCTTTTTGTCTGATTCTTCAGAATGAAGAGAAGCGTAACCTGACTTTGGGCGGCCATGTTGGATTCGACAGCCTCCCTGACCAACTTGTCAGTAAATCGGTCACTCAGGGATTTTGTTTTAACATCCTCTGTGTAGGTGAGTATCAAACGACAGCCTGAATGCAGCACGTGTGTGACAGAATGTGTTTCAACTGCTGAACATTTCTCTACGTCTGACTTGATAGAAATACACAGGCCACCCAGGTGTTGTTGTAAAAAGCCAGGTCTGAAAGCTGATGAAATTCTCCCCTCTCTCTCTTTCTCCCTCTCTCTCTCTGTCTCGTCTCTCTGGTTGCTGCCACCCGCAGGGGAGACTGGTATTGGCAAGTCGACATTAATGAACACACTTTTCAACACTATGTTTGAGAACGAAGAGGCGAGCCATTACCAGAACGGCGTGTACCTTCGGCCACGGACTTACGACCTTAAAGAAAGCAACGTCCACCTCAAACTGACGATTGTTGATAGTGTTGGCTTCGGTGATCAGATCAACAAAGAGGACAGGTGAGCACAGTGAAATGGTAATGGATGTTAAGAGTGACGGGACTAGACAATACGAATCACCTGTGGTGACGTCAGCTCAGTTGCGATATTAATGAGAAGCTAGTCCTCATTCATACACAGCCAGTCTGGAAAATTCCAGGAAAATTTGATGATGATGACTTCAGTTCATATCTGAAAGCAGCTCAGTCATTGAAATAAATCAAAGAATATAATTTTGGACGATATGAATAATATATATAATATAAATGTCTTAAAATAACCTTCAATAAATTTGACCCACTTTTATGCCGAGCTCAGAGGTTTCTTGACCTGCCGATCTTCAAAAAAAAACATGGTGCATCTGACCAACATTGTCATTTATTGCATCAGGACTGTTTTGATATATTCTGATAAAAAATACTTGTTATTTTGTCCTAATGTGCAAATACTTAGGGCACAGGTTTTGCCGTCTATCTTGATCAAACTTTCCTTTTAGCAGAGGCAAGATAACAGTGTCATAGTTCTGCCTAAATTAGATCCAAGGGATGAACATTTGAGAAACAGATTAGACTAACATCAGTCCAGAATCCTGCACATATTTCTTTTCTCAGTTGGATGAAAATAGGAAGAAGTGCAGCAGCAGTAAAGAGGAAATAGATTTTTTTTTTTCTAATCTAACATTCAGCTGTGGAATGGCTCGTTCTTGTTGTGACCTATCCAGCAAGCAGCACTCTCACGCCCTTTGGTAGCAGCTTTCTCCGCTGGCCGTATAAAATCAACATGCTGAAGGACAGAGTCCTGCTGCAGACTGTACATGCACACGGAGAGAGAGCTCCCAAAGGTCAGAGTTGGTGCATTCCACAGAGAAGATTGAAGATACATGCGATGGGAGTGAACAGACGACTGTAAACATGGTTCTGGCTGAGGAAACAGGATCAATGTTTACTTGAATCTCGCTCTGAGCTGAATAGAACATGGAAGTGAACCAAGACAGTTGGTTTTTAATTTAGGGGATTGTCATTAAACAAGATTATTTTTAGCAAGGCAACATGCCCAAAGATCTTATACTTAAGCAATAACTTTGGTTTGCGGTTGTCACTCATTTATAAATCACAGATCTAATTCATGTCCGTAACTCTAAGTTTGACACAATGAACTCTGTAATTATCAAGTTATTTTCTTTCTCTGGTGTTTACATTGTTCCAGATTAGAGAAAGAAACCACTCAATCAAATGTAGAAATGTAAATGTGAAAGCAGAGGTGACACCAGCTGGAATCAATGAGCCTGAGGTATTCGTGTAGTGGCCAAGCATAGCAACGTAATTGAGACTGACCGATTTATCCGTTGGCTGAAAAATATGAGCGTATCAGGGTTTATGTTTGCCAATATGCAAGCTTTTATTTTCTAACGTAATTTCAAGTACTATATGTAAGGTTGCATGATTGATTTCTTTTTTATTTATACTAATTTATAATTGAGTTTATAGTTAAACTGTAAAATATCCCTTATACTGGTATTGGCTCCTAATAATCTCTATCGGTCGGGCTCTACAACATAAGGAATCCACATCTCTGCCGGAACTAGAGCAGCGTCTGTTGGAAACATCTTTTCGATGTTGGGCTGCTTGATTCGTGGATATTAAATAAGTTTATAGAACATCTCCAACAAAGATTATTCTGACCGCAGAGATAAATTGTCTGAAAATGCCATGTGGTGTAGTGAGAACTAAACTGTGACTGTGACTTGTATCTATGGTGACAAACAATCAATGCACTTGAAAGAGATTTGCATTTGTGCAGCAATGATGCAGTCTATTAAATACGTGGCTAAATGTTTAATGGTCGTTAAATCCCCTTTAATTTGTGAAGCAACTATAGCTGCAGATTTCTTCAAACAAGCCTAATGTGAATGTAATCTGAAACATCTTTCGAGCTGTCTCACAATCCTTCCAGTTAGACTGGGGCCTGTTGTGCTGTTGAAATATATTAAAATCAACTCACAGAGACAAACTGTGCTGCTCCACTAGCGAGCATACTACATAATACGAAAATATTACATAACTCTGATATTCTCAGATTGTCTTTTTTTAATTTTCACTGATGGACTGTGGAGTCCACAGGTCATCGCCATGCTGTGAGAGCAGACAGGATGTTTTGCGGCCTCTGTGATTTGTTTCATCCAGACTCTCATACGCTGGACATACATTTTATGCAGCATTAAGCTGTACAACTCTAAGCTTAATACTTGTCATAGAATCAAATCACACAGTTTCTGCAAACATAACTGTCTCCAGTTCATTTCCCTTGTGACGAGTCCATATTGATACCAAAGCATAAACCAGAGGACAGATACAGTTTTTTGTCCTTAACCAACTTGGTAAATCCTCACAGTTTTCTCTTTGTCTTTCCTCCTCACAGCTACAAGCCCATCGTTGACTACATCGACACTCAGTTTGAAAACTATCTCCAGGAGGAGCTGAAGATCAAGCGCTCGCTGTTTAACTACCACGACACCAGGATCCACATTTGCCTTTATTTCATCGCCCCAACAGGACACTCCCTCAAGTCTCTGGACCTCGTTACCATGAAGAAACTGGACAGCAAGGTACACAAAACCGACATATATTTAACACATCCATATATTTGTGCTATGTGCTATTCTCTTCCCCTTTGGCAAAAAGCACACTCCCAGTCATTTCCCATTGTCTGTGAATAGTATCAGTGCACTGAAACCCGATCTCCTCTTTACTGGGACCAGTGTGCGCTCCACTGAGACATGGAGATCCCTGATCCCTGAGCAAGGGTGTGGACTCTGTGTCCCAAGAGAATAAAGCTGAAAAGTAAAAGGTTTCAGTGAACGTGCACAGCTTCCATTTCAGCGCATAGGATTTCAAGACTAGTTCACATTTCGTTCTTTGGAGTGAACTCATTTGGCTGTTTCTATGGAAAAAGATTTGAAAGACAACAGTCCAGATACTTGGGAAGACCTGCTTTACTCGGCTGAGGAGGCAGATGTGTCACATTTTTTAAAGTCTCATCCATCAAAATAAAATGCATTCAAGAAATAGCACGCGGGTTATTGTTGAAATCCATCCTTGTTGTGCTGTGTTCCAGTTTGACATGTTAATAGGACAACACAATACTCTATACAAGTCAATAGTCACGTTCTGAGTCATACGGATTTTTGGCTTTTTTTGTGGCTCTTGTGTGAGTATTACTACACGGATTATTGGTGTACACTGGAGGCACCATCACTGGCGTGGCCTCATTTAGACAAGTGGTGGGAAAAATCTCATCACAACAACACTTGCAGCACGACAGGAAGTAGGGGGTGGGGGGCTCAGTGGGGAAGGACAGGGTCATGAATGGGAAGGTATGTGGATTTTAAAGTCTAAGCTGTTTGCTGTGGCTTCTCTTGAATTTTTCTATTAAAGGTTGAGTTCCGCTACTATCAGATATTGTATTCCTCTTTACAACACACTTGAATAAGCTCTACCTGTTGACATTTTGTTCAAATGTTTTTCGAGAACTGCTCAGTGCCATAAACACAGCTTAACGCATTCAGAGTGTTTTTTTATCCTCAATCATGGTGTCAAAGTGTGGTCAGTGTGGAAAACACGTGTTCCCAAAGTGCGGAGGACAATGAGTACAAAGACAGAGCCAGATAAGTGAAGATTGGGGTTTGACTTGAGGCAATAATGAGAGAAGAAATGTGTGGAACAGGATTTTTGGTGACATTATAGCCTGTTTAATTTACATCCAGCAGCACTTCAACACAGAAAACTGCAGGAAAGGACAAAGTAGGATCTATCTCCTTTTTGCTACATCCTCAAAATGTCCGTGACCAAGTGAGTGCTGTGTGACGCTGACTAAAGCTACATCATTGCCCGAGTTTTGTTTTCCCATGGGCCATTGCACTTTCAAAATAGATTTGTGCCAACAGTTTGCATTTTACTGCCAAGTTAACATTTGTTGCCAGATTTCCAGACTTTCTCGGACTCCCTCAGTGACTTAAAAAAAAAGAAGACAATTTATTGACTTCTTTCTGGAGAAGACAGTCGCCAGTGCTGCCCTTCGAGTGAGAATCAGACCTTTCTCCACGTCTATTCATTTCAGCGATTGGCACAGAGACAGAGTTTGTTGCCCAGTCTGAGGCTGTGCGCTGTGTGAGAGACTAAAGTTCACACAAACACCGCATCCCTGAACTTTTCTAGACATCACCCTGAGGAGTCGTGTGTGTGTTTGAACGCACATGTCAGATGAATTTTACATCAAACAGACTTTACCCTGCCGGCTCCATAGCACAAAATAATGCAAACAAATACAGCAGTGAAACCGGCTGACATGGGGCAGAATGCAATTATTCTGCAATGATGACATGATAATGCTAATTGGTGTATTGCAGTTATACAGCAGCTCTCAGTTTTACTCATTGAATAAACATGGTCCAGCTGTATACTAGGTTTTCACCTTGTTGCCTTTGTATGTGTTTTTGTGCATCGCTTGTTTACATTGGGCCATTAAATTGTTCTACATTTCACTTATCAAATTATATAAATCAGTCAAGTAGATTTACCGCTCCCTCACTCTTAGGGTTTTGCTTTCTCCCTCCACAGTCCTTCAGTGGATGCATACGGTACAACCCCTGATAGCCCTGCTGTAGGAAGGACAGAGTGGCAGCTTTAGGCCTGTGTGTGTGTGTCTGTTGATGCAATGATAATAAATCCAGAACAAAGCAGATGGTCAAGCTTGTGATGGAAACCTGCTGGCTTACCTCTGCCAACTGTGGACGCACGGCTGCACATCTCTGCCACACGTCTCCTGTAACGCTTCAAAATAGTGACCCCGGCTACCTCAGTCAACTCACTCCGTCAATCCAGGAACATTGTTAATGTTATGCACAATTTGTTTGTAATATTTTAATGCACAAAACATTCTTAAATCTTAAGATAATACTTGACCATTTTGATTTATCCAGACACACACATGACAAGAAAACTCTGCATTTCTTAATTATCCCCACGAGAAGACCTGACTTGTGTTCTGACGTAGGAGGAAAACATACACAAACCCCAAAGATGGGTCTGAGATCCAAATTCAGGACACTTCTCGCTGTGAGGTGACAGCGCTGACCACGGAGCCTCCGTGCCGTCACTAGCAGCCAACAGAGCGATCAAAACCTGCCACCATGTGTTTGCCAACTGGCTCCTGACACCATCCAAACCAACACAACACACACGGCCAACTCTCTGAACCCTCTGCTTTGAACCGAGTCATGGTAGCTCTCCTGAGCCAAATATATATTATTTTCATCTCTTTTTATATGAGCCAGAGAAAAAGCAGTGAACACATGTTAAATGAGTTTGCTATCGGAGAGCAGCTTACCTGTTATACTCTGCACTAATATGAGTGGGATCAAAGCAGCTTACCTCAGCTAAATGCCCAATGAACCCAACTCCAGTGTGACTTTTAAAAATTCCCTGTGTTTTACAGTTGCACTGCACCAGAAAATTCTTTAAAGAAGGCCCCTCTATCCAGAGTGATTTACATCGTTGTGCAACAATGGACCCAGGTCTTAGCCTGAGTGGGTGGCCACAGTGTGGACACCGCTCTGACCTCAGTGACTCTGTCCCAGCAAATCTTTCCACAGCGTGCAATACGACCAGTGTTTTATCTGAAACCAGGCCAGTGTTGAGTGACCACAATGTGTGGATGTGACAATGTTTTGTTAAACTGGCTCGGTGAGGTTTATGCACTGGTCTCTCTTCCAGATTGAATTAATGTTTTGACTGCAATAAATCCTGAAAGCAACTCATCACATTATTTCTGTATGTGGCTTTTTAGTGGCTAGAGGTGTACAAAAGAAAGTTCCTACTTTGCCCAAATAAGTGTTGCTACGGCAAGTTATTCAACGTTCTTTCATCAAACTGGTTATTTGTCAATTACCCGATTCACTGTTGAGTCTGTGAAATGTTTGCAATAGTTAAAAGTAGGTTTCTGAATTCACAGACCCTCAATTTACATCTGTAGATATAAAACTGAGAAAATAACAAAGCAAAAGAAAAAGGATTGATACCAAAAACATTCCTGTGCATCAATTAATCAGCTAATTGTGTCAGCACTAAAATTAATGATACAAGTGGAGATTAGAGCCCCATCACCGGTCAATAATCCGATTATTTCCATGAGTCGTTTCAAGACTGTCTTGGTTGTCCAGTCGCTAATATTTGCTTTCTGTGCTGAATACATGTCAGTAGAAGCATTACTGTGGGAGAATATTAGCACCAATCTGGACACTAAAGATAAACGAACAGATCTGGCCTGTCCGCCAGATTGCCCTGTCACAGGAAAAGCAGAGGAAGCTGACCAGAAACCGTTTTCCCTTCAGACTGAAGAATTCGTTGTCGAGGTTAGACAATAGTGTTTTTAGTGTTAACAGGGATACAAATCAATACTCTCTACAGAGGATGGTGGCAGGGCCGGCAGAGCGACTGTGGTTTGTGGTGAATTAAGGCAGGAAGAGAAATAACAGTTTGAAGGAGGAGTCCTTTGTTTAGAATTAAGATCTTTCTTTAAAATGATAATAACATTTCTAGTTAATTATCCAATAGTATGATGGAGAGGATTCAGTTTGTAAATTCCATTTGACAAAAAGGAATGATATTTCCTACTCTACTATGGGAAACATAATGTAATGAAACAGGCAATGAATATGCCTTAAGTTACACACAGCTAGATGTCTCCATGACAACACTGTATTTGGTGTTTACATCCCCTGTGGCCTCCAGATTATGGGAAATGTATTTCAAAAACGTAGAGCATGATTATTCCCCATATTTAAGTAAGAAATAGTATAAACAAAGTTTTTTTTAACAGTTTTTTCACATATTTTTCACATAACTAAAGTTCAGAATGTATGGACATGTTTCTTGTATCCCTGGAACACTGACTGTTCCTCAGTCTGTTCATAAAAGATCAAAACGAATGGTACCAGAAATATCAAGCTCCAGAGTGTGATTTTTATTTTTCTAGCGATTATCTTACATGTGAACTGTTTTGATGTGGTCACAGCTGCATGACTGGCTCAGAACAAACACCGAGTACTATTTAGGAATACTCTTCGGCCAGCTGGGAAAATCCCGATTATGGGAAATCAGCAAATATCACTAACCCGTCCCTCCAAAGACAGTTTTACTCAGCACTGAATTAAAGCAATTAATGAAGTTGGTTTATTTAATAAGGGTTACAACGTGATACGAGCTGACCTGCTGTAAATTAATGATCCAGATAAGTATGATGAGGCTTTAATTTGACTTAACAAGCACTGGCTCCTGCTCTGGAAGGCACAGTATGGAATTGATGAGTGAATCTGCAGGACTCCCCCCCCATCCCCCCCACCCCCCTGGTTAGAGATGTGGGTAATGCAGCCACACAGAGGAATGCACACACACTGTGTTTGTTTCTGCACATCTGCAGCTGATTGGACATGGAGCCTGGCTTATTTTCATAATCACTGTTTGTTTAATTTATCTATTGGGGATTTGACTGAGCTTATTTTTGCTGTATAGTTCAGCTGCACATGATCTCGTTCTTCCTCAGACATGTTTGGGTTGAGTTCAGCTTTTTTACAGTGTTTACTTTAGGCCTGTACCCACTTGATTTTGCTTGTGTAATCCGATTCGGCTGTTCAATATGAATATTGGAAGATTTGTTCATTTTTCTCATGCCGATTGAACATAACAATCAGACAATAAGTCCTTCTGTAAATTTGTGAAAAGTTTTGGTTGATCTCTGTGCATCTTTAATTTAAAAGGGTTGTTTAATCCTGTCCTCAAACCAGGTTAAACCAAATAATCACATTATATAAATGTCATATGACACACAGCTGATGTCAATTAAAAATGCACTCAGAGGCCACTCTTAACCCTATATTCTTCTCAACCTCTCCTCAGGTCAGCATCATTCCCATCATTGCCAAAGCGGACACAATCTCCAAGAGTGAGCTCCATAAATTCAAGATAAAGATCATGAGTGAGCTGGTGAGCAACGGCGTCCAGATTTATCAGTTCCCGACCGACGACGAAACCGTGAGTGAGATCAACGCCTCCATGAACGTAAGTAAACCAGAAACACTTGACTTTAATAGACTGAACACAACAGCATATGTTGCCAAATAAAACAATTGGGTTTTTACACCTTTTACATTTGTCTCAAAATTGTTGTGTTAAAGAGAATTCAGTTTTTAAGACTTGCACCCTCATGTACCACATGTGTTAGACATCTGGTGATGGCAGCATGTGCTGACGCTGTTTTATAGTCTTTTAACAACAAAAAATATTTCCAAATACGAGCTGTTCCTGGGCATGTGCTTGGACATACAGTATATATAGACGTCATAAATAGCTAAACACTGCTCAACAGCACCAATTACCCATTTTTTCCATAGTAAAATAATTTATGAATTTGGTGGCATACATTCCTTCCTCCAACTGGGCTATTGTTTTATTTTACATATTTTACAATGTCAAATGAAATCAGAAATTGAGTAGATATATAATTGAACATAAACTAATGACCTTTTCTCAGGTAGCTATTACAAAGACATTTGCTAAAGTGAATATTCAGACTTTTGAGTACAAATAGGTTGTGTGTGAAGTAACTGTTTGAACACACCCCTATACAGTTTATTCTCTTATGGATAAATAATACAGCATGGAAATAAAAGTGGTGCTGGTTCTCCCAGGCACGGTGCTTGTACACTGTCCCCATCTATTCATAGCTGGTTACATCAACGCCCACACTCCACCAGCTTGTTCCTCTGAGCTGCAACCGGCCAGCTGGTTTCAACTCACCGCCTAATTTTTGAGGTTGCTATGGGGCATGTTTCCCCCTCTGATGCCAACATGTCAAACCCAACGGGTTCACAGCAAAAAGAAAGTGTATGTGTGTGTTTAATCACTGCACAAAATAGCCCCTTACCACCTCAACTGAGCCACATTTTTTAAAACAGCCGTCTGCTGCAGCTCGTGTGCCAACGTGGTCGCAAGTCGCTCTGGTGTGGTCTGGTTGTGAAAGATAAGAGAGGGGACGGCCACAGTGAAAAGACCACTCCACTTTCATTAATCCCCTCTGTTGAATTATTCGTGCTGCACAGCAACATGCTTGTGTCCAGTGAAATCTGTGCTGTTAAGACTTTGAACACCTGCATGAAGCAGCCAGGGGGAAAACATCTCAGAGGAAGTGTAACCCCAGAAGACAAGTAGCCAGGAGTCAGTCCCTTGTTATGCTTGCAGTTACCCCTGTGACCTCTTGACCTTTCTAACACACACCTTTTTTCCTGTGCAGGCCCATCTGCCGTTCGCTGTGGTGGGCAGCTTGGAAGAGGTCAAAGTGGGGAACAAAACAGTGAGAGCCAGACAGTACCCCTGGGGTGTTGTGCAAGGTGAGAAGCATTTAAGAGCAAGGTAATCGTGCTGTGTGTGTGTGTGTGTGTTTGTGTTTCTCAAGCAAACGCAACACGGAGGGAAGAGCTGGCGTTTAACTCCTTTTTCTCCAGACCGCTACAGATAGAGGCCACACTGTGACGTTGGCACTTGTGTGGTGTGATGATAGACACAAGTCAGAGGGTGGAAGTGTTTTCATCGTACCACTGATTCATTAGCATCCAAGGAAGTACTGCAATAATTATGCTATTCATCGATTTGTCAATGAACAGAGCCTTTAAAAACATACAGTAGCAAAAGTTCACTCTTCAGTTTCTTATAAATATTGGGAATATCTGATAATAAGTAAGTTAGTAGGTGTTGGTGGGGTTTTTTCACCAGTGGAAATGGTCTATATGAACACATACACGAGAACGTTTTCATTTTACACAAAATTAAATCTTGCACTTCAGTCAAGATATTGGCAGAATCTATTTTGCATCACACGCTGGTTGTTATGAGGATATTTTGTAGATGTGGAGAAACGACATGCGGTGTAACTCAACAGCTGAACGTTCAAGCCTCTTAATCAGTAACCATGGCGAGGGATGTTTCCTGCTCTTGTCAGAGGGGCGAGTGCGTCCCACCATTTTCCTGTTTATTTATACCCTGCCTCTCAGTGTGCAGTGCCCTGCACAGCTGTGATTGTGACTTCATGAGGAGTGACACTGTGAGATGAAGGGCGAGCGAGTGGGCTGTGTGTGTGTGTGTGTGTGTGTGTGTGTGTGTGTGTGTGTGTGTGTGTGTGTGTGTGTGTGTGTGTGTGTGTGTGTGTGTGTGTGTGTGTGTGTGTGTGTGTGTGTGTGTGTGTGTGTGTGTGTGTGTGTGTGTGTGTGTGTGTGTGTGTGTGTGATGCCCATGGTGATGAATATCTTTCTTTGCATGCATGTAAAAACTTTAACCATGGCCTTGTTTGTCTGTGTGCGTACGTTGCCCCTGGAGACGTCACCTTTTGTGTCAGGGACCTTTGTTTCCCATGGCTCATTCCTCTGAGTTTGTCATCGAGGGTAAACAGCTTAATTTAATAACATCAGGCAGAGTTGTGCTGTGAGAATATTACAGCTCAGATGGGAGTTATTCTCTCTCTCATTCCCTCCGACCATTGCTCCCTCCGCTCCTCTCTTCTGTTTACTGCCCTCACACTCTTCCTTTTCTCTCTCTCTCCATTACCCACTGACAACGCTCATTCTTCATCCCTCAGAAGACACATGGTTATTTATAAAGCCTGCTGCATGTCCCTTGGGGTCAAGTCCAGTCCTGTTTAGCTGAAACCCCTTTTTAGCTCAGCAAATCTGTGAAACCTGATGATATTTAAAATGTACAGATCAGATTTTCATGAAAAGCTAAGTTTGTGTACTAAAAGTATTTCCAATATTCAGTCACTGGCTGTGGGATGATGCTGTTCCATGTGCATCTTAAGATTTCAGGCTTAGTTCAATTATCGTCTCCATCTTCTCATCCTCTCACCCTTGCACATCTCTGTCTGACAACAGAAATTAGATCTAATGGGATGTAACACTCGGACACTACTTTGCTGTCTTGCTTATAGTCAGGCAGACATGCAAACCGATGGCTCACCATACATACACTGCAGTTTGTCATGAGGGCAGGGGCCGAGGAGGACAGAAGTGTCTGTGTGTCCCGACACTCGGCCGACTGAAAGGAGGGTCTGTATCCGTACAAACAGTTGTTAGATGCCAGATGTCATGGAGATGGGTTATGGTAACATCTTAAAGAGCCATGGGAAATTTCCACCGGCGTGAGAGAGGACAGAGGAAAGATTGTGTGTGTGTGTGTGTGTGTGTGTGTGTGTGTGTGTGTGTGTGTGTGTGTGTGTGTGTGTGTGTGTGTGTGTGTGTGTGTGTGTGTGTGTGTGTGTGTGTGTGAGCGTGAGCGTGTGTGTTATCTTTCTTTAGAATCATAGTGCTTTGTTATCTCTGAACTCCAGACATCTGTAACATAGCCGACAGTGTGTTTCTTCATCGCAAGCTACTGTGTGATATTTCTTCTGTGCATCAATAGTGTATTGTATGTGTTTGCATGTTGTAACTTTTAACCATATTATGACATAATTTAAAAAGTGCTTGTCAAACTTAAAGGGATGGAAAACGCTACAATGGGATTTATATTTGTTTTACGTGTTAATCTGAGGAAGGTTTTCTTCTCCTCATCCCTCCACACACACCTGCTCCTTCACCTCTACTGGGATGCTTCTTCTACGTCATTGTTTATTTACTGCGTCTGTTTTCTTTTCACTTTGTCGCATTGAGCTTTTAACGATAGACTGATAATGATAAACTATGCATAAAATAATTTGTTTGGTGAATTACATTTCTATGTACATGGGTGAATCTAAAACTTTTTTGATAATTGATTTAAGTATGAACACTTACAATATTTGTTGTAATTGTAATTATCTAGTAAGGACAAGATAAATCAATTTCTTTAAACATTAATGATTTCATCCTCTAGTTTTGGGTGAAAATATAAATAATCATCCTCATTTTAAAGAAGTGTCTAATTAAAGATATTAAGCTTCTCTCTGACACTAGAGACTATTTATTTCTGTCAATCTTGCTGATTCGCTACATAAAACTACCCGATATATTATAATTATTTACCACTGAGCTTTGGAGTTTGTTTTAATAATAATAATTATAATAATAAGATCTGCCTGGTACACACAGAAGCTTTCAGTGTTCAGTGAGTAAACATGATGTTTCGGCTCAATTATATTTTGCTCATTTGTCTCTATTTGTTTGCAGCATGTCTCTTTAACCCATTTGTGTGCGTGTGTGTGTTTGTGGAGCCTGTGCTCAGATATCTTGAGGACTCAGTGCTGCAGTCTGTCTCAGGATTGGCTCTCACTCAGCTCTCAGCAGGGAGGCCACTGCAAAGAGGCCATTAGATGCCAAATGAACAGGCACTGCCAGGAGCCTGGACGCTGAGGACACTTAATTTCTGTTTTTAACTCGTCGTCTCCCTCTAATGACATGTGGTTAGTCAGCAAATTTGAATACAGTTAAGAGTGAGCGATTCACACGGCTACAGCGTTAAGTAGATGAGGATGAGTCGTGTTCGTTGGCTGTTTTCATCTGAATCTAATAAAGGAAAGTTACAGCATCTGACATGTGTTATGCTGCTGTGTGGTTTTGCTACCTTGCGCTGCTTTAACAGCATTTTCCATCAGGAGAAGCTAAATGCCAGACTAATTGGGCATTGCCGTCAAAATTATTGCCGTCTTTTTACATCCTCCGAGCTCACAGCTTGTGGTGGTATTTAAACACAACACACATCCTGTCCCTCCACCGCTGAGTGGACGGCAGATGTTTCAGTGCCTGAGAGACCACATGCCTCCTCTCTTCATGTGCAGTTGGCCGCCGCACACATCAGATCTGACACAACAGAAAATCTCTTAATAGTGATCTCTGAGTTCTGCTTAACAGGTTGATCACATTTTCTACCTGAAAGGGGAAAATTATTTTTTTCCCTTTGACATCACACGTCTGTTTTAACAGGCCACTCTTCTCTTGTTTTGCCAAGATAATTTGGCCGATGTTTTGAGGTATATGCTCCAGGTTCTTGTGGTCTTTATTTCTGCTCAATCACATCCAATTCTTAAGAGTTTTTCTAGTTTCCATTTGGACTCTGAGGGTAATTTCAAGTCTGTAAATAAGGAAAAATAAAGCTAAGAAGGAGAAACTGGAGAACAGTGCAGAATATGAGTCAGCAGAAGGGAAATCTGGCTAAAAAACATTGAATTAAAGACTTAAATAACACTAAATAAAAGTTAAACTAATTTTGTCCTTTCACCATCTGCAATAATGTTAGTGATAAGGGTTATTTATATACATTATGGGCCGTCGAGAGACATTACACACAAATACACTGAGTGGGATTCGAGCAGCAGTGAAGTGTGTGGGGAGGAAGCTCTCAGTACTTTTTTGTAGAGTTTATTGAGAACCATACGACTTGCGACAAACACTGTCAGTTATTTTAGCTACAGCAGCTCTGAAGTACATTATTTTATGATATGGATTTTTCCGCACAAGCTTTACAATTTTTAAATGTAATAAATTAGTACTTTTCTGCAGGTAAATCAAACATCGCAATGTCAATCTTTTATGTGATTTTAACCTCGTGTTTATGTAATGCAGCTGAGAAGTACGGAAACATTTGATTTTATAATAAAACATTCAAGGTTGTTGAACCCTACAGAAAACACATAGCGGAATGTATATTCATGCTGACTATATTTTCCCAGACTGATTCTCACTACATGTGGCTTCAGTCCATCTTAGTCCCACATTGACCTTTGTTCTGGCCTTGAACCAAGCAAAAAAACTTTACTTTTTAATATCCGGAACAGCCCATATTGTTCTGGCAGAGTTAAGTGAGGTGACCTATGAGTAAAAGGGCTTCATCGGGATGGAAATGATGCCCCCCCACCCCTCGGCTGTCAGTCTGTCAGGCAGGAAACACTTAACTGCCCTCTCCTCTCCATGAATTCATTTAACTGTGAAAGTAACTCAGTCATGAAACTAAAGTTGTTAGTCGCTCCAGAAGTAAAAATGCAGAATATCCCACCAGTATTAACTCCTGTTTGTTGGCAAAGGATGATAGATGTGGATTAATTGATATCAAATTTGATTTAGTGTGTCAGATTTTCCTGCTTTGGAGAGAGAGATGGAGGAAGGGAGAGGAAGTGTGGCAGGGTGGCAGATGGAGACTAAAGATATGATAAAAGCAATGAAAAAGACAGCCGGGCACAGAGGGAATTGAACAAGAGAAGCAAAGACTCAGACTGTGAAACCAGACACAACTGCACATGTGTAGCTCTGACTCACTAACACAATCCAACACCTTTTTTTCACAGAGCAGGATTTGTCATCGTAAACAACGAAGTAAATCACATATTGTGGTGTTTTCTTTTTCTTCTTCAGTTGAGAACGAGAGCCACTGCGACTTTGTCAAACTCCGAGAGATGCTGATCAGGGTGAATATGGAGGATCTGAGGGAGCAGACCCATGCCCGCCACTACGAGTTGTACCGGCGATGCAAGCTAGAAGAAATGGGATTCAAAGATACTGACCCCGACAGCCAGCCGTTCAGGTAGAGAGAGAGAGTTAACACATACACACACTAAATATAACACAATATCTGAAACCACAGAGATACTGTCAACAGCAGTTTCCAGACAATACCTAATATATCCTCTCCTGTGTGTTCTTCTCTCCAGCCTGCAGGAGACGTATGAAGCAAAGAGGAAAGAGTTCTTGGGCGACTTGCAGAGCAAAGAGGAGCAAATGCGACAAATGTTCGTCAACAAAGTAAAAGAGACGGAAGCAGAGCTGAAAGAAAAGGAGAGAGAGGTGAGTCCAGGGAAATTAAACTAAGGCTATGGACAGAAATATGTCATTTTAAAAAGAACAGGGTTATCTCCAAAACCCTGCGAATTCAGAGGCACTTTTTCAAGCTACATGGTTACTCGGCACAATACTGGTTTATTATTTTATTTATTTATTTAACCAGTTCAGCCAAATTCTAGCATTAAACCCTTGATTCGGATGAAGCATTACATGTATGTAAAAACCCCAAGTACATGATAATTCAGTACAGTCTGTCATCATATAAGGAACAAAATCATTTCAGATTGAACTAAATGATGCAGCTCCACTAACTTACTTTGTGCTGTTTTATATTGGGAAAATGTCATGAGCTGTAATGATCAATTTTCATTATGATGATGCTGTTGATTCAATTATTCACTCACTAAATTAGTTAATTTTTACTTTGTTGACCTAGAGTCCGTTTCATCGCAGCACACTCAATTTTAATCTGTAATATCTGTCAATTATGTAACAAGCTGTTTTGAACAATCCGCTTGTTGTTGAATTATAACCTGATTTAATCTCCCGCTGCAGCTTGGTGTTGAGCAAACGCTTTCACCTGACACATTGATTGTTTAAAAGAAAAACACAATAAATATCATTGCTTGCCATCTGTTCCCTTTATCCTCTGTCAATCATCACCTCTCCTCTCCTCCCTCTCAGCTGCATGACAAGTTCGAGCAGCTGAAGCGGATGCATCAGGAGGAGAAGAGGAAGGTGGAGGAGAAGCGGAGAGATCTGGAGGAGGAGATGAACGCCTTCAACAGGAAGAAGGTGGCAGCCGAGACACTCTCCTTATCTCAGCCGCTCAAGAAAGACAAGGACAAGAAAAAGTAAGTCAGTCCCTCACTCACCTCTCCTTCTTCTATCCATAACAGGAAGCTCCTATTTTCCAGCTCCTTCTCCTTTCTCCAACTAATCCTGTTGCCTTTTATAATTTGTGCCTTAAAGCCTGAAATCCTTCTCTTTTTGCTCTTTGGCTCTTTTCTAGCAGAAGGGGTTTCATTCTGCTTTGGCAAAGTGTCACATTCAGGAGCCTTGAATCCAATGTGCTGCGCTGTTGTCTACTTATCTCCAATACACAAGCATGTCGGCCATTAGAAAGGGCCTGGCATGTGCTGAGGGAACTTCCCTTTATGTCCTGCCCAAGCTTAACATTTCCTGTCCTTTCACTCTTTCCCTTCGCCTCGCTCTAATTATTCAGGACATTCAGGGAAGAGGCAGCAAACCCACTCTGAGACAATAGCGAGCTTGGCTTATAAATAGGTGATGCAGAATACAGCCTACCTTGAGTAAGGGGATGCTGGTGGTCCAGGTATAAATACTACTACTACTTTAAGCTCTTAGTACACATGTATATTTCACTGCACTGCAAACCATTCAGTACAATGTTGGAGTTCCTGCCTTGCAGACACCCACTGGTTTCTGTTCATTCATGACAGTGTGACAGTTCAGCTGCAGGGACGCGTGGCACATGCATTATTGAGTAACCGGTTGTAGTGAACACGTCATGTGACATTTGCATCGCTGCTTTCATTGTGTGGAGATTCAGTTGACAGCAGGGATTGTCTCCAGGTGCGTTCAGGGAACTGGTTCATGCTGCTGCAGTGTTTGTGAACTGGGGCTGTTTTTCCTGTAAGTTAAGAGGGCTTTACTTTTCTGTGACACCTTAGTTGTTTTTTCGCTACGTTAACATGAATGAGTCCTTAGTTTCAGTTAAGGTAAATCATAATCATACAGCAAATCACATTTTAGACGGTTATATGCTTCAAGTTTTTTGTAGCTGTTTGTGTTTGTGGGAAATCACTCACGGCTGTTGTTCAGGTATTTTTTCGTATTCAGTGTAGCTTATAAATGCAACTGGAGGAAAATCTCCTAGTCAAACAGGAAGGTGTAGGCAGGAGAATAAACATGTAGTTGTGATGGATTAGAGACGTAATCAGAGCAGGTACTTAAGTCTCTGCAGGTTCATTGTCAAACTGTCCTGTGAGGAGCTGAAGCTGATGTCTGCCTGGGAGACTGGAAACAATCCAACATTTGCTCAACTTTAGACAAAGGTCTGCATTGAGCTGATCTGCACATGACTTCCTCATAGTCTTTAGTCTGAGGCCGAGCGTTCAAGTGAGGACAGGTGGCTCCCTCTTGTGGCTGCTCTCACACTGTCATCGCTGCTGTCAGAAACACTTCCATCATTGACATTCCTTTCATTTCTTCATGCCATCCAACCTTCAGTTAAACGAGAGCCAACGTGTTGATAAGTTAAAATAGTGTTTATTGCAGTTTATTCAGAGACAGAGAAGTGATGCTTGTCCTCCTCTCTTCACTAACACAAGCTGTGGCCTCTCTCTGAGCTGAAGCACCTTTTTCCTTCCACACAAATTTTGTTTTTTCTGTAGAATTTCAATGTCTTCTTAATTTACTGTTTCCATTCCCAAGTTGTTCGTTCATTCAATTTATTTTCTTTATTGTTTGTCATTGTTTTTCAGTTAATTTATGGGCGCTGTAAACCCCCCCACACACGACCACGGATTTGTCCTCCATCACCATAGCAACGTCAACACCTGTTTATGTTTTGTTTTTTTTGTTTGTTCTCTTTTTGACATTCCATCTTACATTGTGCACATGGACCAAAGACACTGAGGATGATGATGATCATGATGAAGCCACAGGGGAGAAAAGAATGAAAGATGGTGAGAGATAATCATCAGCCAACAGTGGCCGTCTCATTTAGTCAGGATCATTCATTCCGTTTGTTTTGGACACTTTTTATATATATATATATATATATATGCATTTTGTTTTCCTATGTTGTGATTTTCTGTTTTGTTTCAGTTATTCATACAGAAACAAGAGATTATAACCCCGTCAACCCCTTTTCAACTTTTTGGTACTACAGTGTAACACACCAGGGTCGAATATTTGAAACCGAGGCTGATTATAAAGATGGACGACGCGTCTCCACTTCCTCATTTTGTACAAAAACATTAAGCCAAACAATCCTTGGTTTGGCTCCTGCCATCTTGTTCTCCTCACGCCAGAGTCCGTAACCAGATCTGCAGTTTGGAGGTGTTTGTATCCAGGATATTTCAGCTTCATCTCTGGGGGAGGAAGTGGACACATGTCGCACATCTTTGTCAACACTCAATGAGTATTTGATAAAATCCTTAGGTCTGACATTTATATTGAAGACACAATTGAAATCAAGTCTTTCTTAAGGTTTTTTTATCTGAATATCTCAAACTGTTTGAAAAGTTGTCCTGGTGTGTCTGTTTACCTTTTTGTTTGAGACTTTAGATTTAATGCATTTCACAGGAGAATAAATCCCTGTATCCAATGAGCCCAAATAATCCATTTTAATAGCAATATAAAACTGAGTACCTGTATATTGTATAATTAACTGCATATACGTCGGTACTGACGACCTAAACCTTAGTCTTAACTCTTAATAAAAGTGTATGCAATATTCTGGTGCTGTTTCATATTAACTCATTAATGTATGTGAATATTTTCTAGAGCTTACTCAGCCTATTATGCAAAATGTACTAATTTTTGTAATATTATTGTAATGAGCAGACAAGGTTGTGTTTACATTGTCAATAAGTGATGTAACTTTATTGTAAACCACGAGTAACGCCTTGAGGTGAGTGTTGTGACAGTGGACACGCACAGGAACATGAAGCCAGTACACACACACACACACACACGCTCACAAACAGGATGCAGGAAAACATACAAGCCTCAGCTCGCTGTAGAAGAGTTTACACTCAGATGAGAGCAGCTGTATTTACTGTCTGTCGTTGGAAATAAATGCTCCACCAGCACCTCCACCACCACCTCCTCCTCCATCCTTCTCTGCTTTGATGTGTCTCTCTCACAACGATCCATTAGCCGATATTCAACCGGGAAGGAGATGGAAGTGAAAAACAGGCAGGTGATGGCACTTAAACCCTCTCACACACACGCACACACGCACAGACACACACCACACGCAGAGGCTGTCAGCTTGAGAGACAGTGGTTCCTGTTTTAGAGAACCGAGGCTGCAGATCTGAGTGACGTTTGCTTACTCAGCACACAATCCACCCTGCTTTCCCCACTGAGCTGCTGACCTCAGATGTGTGTGTTTTCGGAAGGTGGACAACAATATATGTGTGTGTGAGAAAGAAAATTGTCAAATTTACTGACTGTCAGTGGAGGAAGTCCAAATGGGAGAGGACGTTAGTGAGCGATTTCTGTGTGTGTGTCTGTGTGTGGTTGGTGTGTGTGAGGTTGTTTAGAAACCTCATGACTGCCTCTCAAACATCAAGTAGAGCTTCTGCCAATTCTACCTCAGCCATAAACTGGATCATGTAGGTTCAATTATATGATTCTTGCTTATTGAAATATTAATGGGAAAGTAATAATCGGTATAGATAATCAAGCAACGTTTTAAAAGGACATTTTAAGATTCAATAAATCAATTCCTCTATAAAATGCATAACAATATGTGTTGTAGGCCTGCGACTTTCAATTAGTTTCATTAGTACTTGATCTGATGGTCACAAAGTTCCCAAGCTGCCCTCGTCCAAATGTTTAATTTGTTCTGAAGAAGCATTGTATTAGAATATGTTGAGTGATTCATAGTGAAGTACTGACAAGGACTCATTGTGATGGGTCTGTTGACTGGGAGCGTTCTCTGCCAGCACTGGTATTATTCTGGCCACCACCTGCAGAGCTCACTGGATCTGGTCCAGCAGCACAATGTGTCCAGAGCTCTGTGTTCTCTGCGTTCTGTGGGACATGAACACTCTGCTGACGGGGACAGAACTCAACATACAGGCTGGAACGCTGCACTTTGAAACATGTATTACGCTGGTTAACTGGAGATGTTAGGAAATTACATGAGGGGCTGAGAGGCTATTTGATAAGTTGGTATTTATACACTCATAATAAACATAGGGAAAAGATTCAGCCATCAAAACTGCTGATATTAAATATTGGACTAATGAGGTTTAGATATGATGAAAACAGAAACAACTCTATTGACTTGCTGAAACTTATTGATATAACTGTCAGCTTTGTTTTTAACATAAGGTAGTAGTAGTAGTAGTAGTAGTAGTAGTAGTAGTAGTAGTAGTAGTAGTAGTAGTAGTAGTAGTAGTAGTAGTAGTAGTAGTAGTAGTAGTCCTTGTCCTTAAGTAAGACTGGTACGTAACAGCAGTTTAGTTCCCTTTAAGGTCTGATTTAGAAAGACTGTCCATATAATACAATCCATTAGTAATAAATGTAATTTATAGTAAGACACGTGTCAGCAAAGCAAAATAAGGACTCAAGTAGTTTGCTCAAAGGCACTTGGTCTTTAGACATTCTCCATCCAACCATTAAAAATTCACAAACCAGAGAATCACAGGTTTAGACTTCTGAAGTCATAACTTTATTTCTGTCGTCAACACAAACAGTAGAGATTTAGCTGCCTCAGAACAAAAACAACTCTACATTGGTCGCTGCTGTCACTTTCACTCAGTCGCAGCAGATTGAACAGTGGAGAAAAATGGACAGTTCACATTAATGCCGATTTCAGCAGCCTCCAGTCGAATGGAGATCAGATCTGTTCAGTGTCTAAAGGCTTCGACTGTTCGGCAGTGGAGTGACGTCCCCGTGGACGCGTTTCAGCCAACGTCATACAAAAGGATAAATTCAGTAACATTGACGAAACAGAATTATATTAACAAAGTAAAACAGTATAATATCCAGCGTGACATTTTGAGTAGGATTATTGGTTCTACCATTGAAGGTAGAATAAAATGAATGAACATTTAAATGAGAACCTTGATGCTGGATCAATAATCCAATCATCTCATGATGTCAAGTGTTGGACTAGTTTTCCAAAAGGTGTCTGATAAGTAACAAAAGTTGAAGTAAATCTTCACAGAAATAAATTGCAGCATTTCGTTATGAAATTAAAGCTTTTTTTTGGCGAAGTGTAGTTTTTGTAAATAACTAGCTAATTAAACACAACACGGAAATGTTAAGTACAAGTAAAAGATTAAAATAATAATAAAAATAGCAAAAAATATATATATGCATTAAAAAAAATCTCTCTTTCTCAAAGTGCTTTGTGGTTCTGCAGGGAACCGGAGCACCGACAAACAAAACCAGGATCAACTCTCAAACATAAAAAACTTCTTGGCCTCAACTGCATTCAATAAAAAAAACACGCATACAACTGTATAATAATCGCCCTTCAGCACCGACGTGTGGAACTAAAATTTGTCGTGGCTGTAGAAAGGACAGAAAGTTTTAGAAATATGGAAAACTGGCGTTATTAAAAAGGTAGAGAACGGAAATGGACCAATAACACTTCGCCAGAGAGGAACATTCAACTTCTCGTGCACAGATCAACACACACATCCACATTCACATTTGGTCGACAAGTGCACAGGTGGGAATAAAACAGGTTTCAAATTGGATTTAAATCAAGTCACAACTAAATTATTTCTGCCTTAATTTTCTCTAATTTCATAACTAATGATTGAGACCCTAATGTGACTTCTTAATATCTTAAACGTGGACTAGGGGGCGCTGTGCACTTGTACAGAGATGGATGGCTGTGGATAAACGTGCAGCTAGTTGACAGCAGGGTGCAGCGGCGGGCAGGGGGACACGCTTTTCTGCTGGGGGTCGAACAAGCTTCCCTCTGAGCCCGGGTTCGACTCCTCATCGTACAAACGCAGAATCCCGTCATAATACTCATCCGAGTTCCCCTGCTCGCCGCCACGCCCCCTCCCGGCCTGCCACAGGGGCTGCGTGGGGCTCCAGGCTCGCTCCTCCTCCGGGATCTGGGCGCTGTCGAAGATGTAGATGGCGTTGGCCGGCAGCGAGAACTCCAAGCTGTGCAGGTACTCGTCCACTGTCTCCTTGCAGTGGATGAACTCGGCACTGTCGACCTGGAAGAAGAAGAAGAAGAAAAGGTGAATCTTACCTGGTCAAAGAGTAATGGATCCAAAGAAAGGATTTCAGGTGATCAACATTGTGGTCAGGGTCATTAAATAAGAAGGACTGAATACAGAGACGATGAGGCTTCTTTTACTTTCCTGACAAGTCCACGTTTGTGCTCTAGAGTTTTAAGTTGTTCACTTCCACAAATATCTCTAGGATAAATATCCTGTATCCTGTATATCCTCTAATATTCTTTGTTGTGATCATTATTGTGAAGTTGTTAAATCTGTGGATGCAGCCGCATTTAACCGATTTAACCACAGAGGTGTGAGGTGGTTATCTGAATGTGCCTTTACCGCTGTGCCTTCATCGGACGCAGCCACTGAGAAGCTGCTCCGGAACTAAAAGGTGCAAATGTGATCAATAAAATAGGAAAATAAATAAATAATTAGAGAAAAGGACCCGTTTCCAAAACTACAAATATGTAGAGAATCAATAGAAGAGTGTAAACTTGTATATTCTTTCCAGCCTCAGTGAATCAATCAATCCAATGAAGCATAGTAATAGATTATGATTCAAATGTATTTATAAGCCGTTCAGTCATTTGTTACCAACAGAAGATATATTGGATTTATTAGTCAAGAATCAAGAACTATAAAAAATATTATTGATTGGTTTCTAAATAAACTGATCTTCAGCATTTCTCTGCTACAATTATTTATAATATATTAATTAACGTCTCAATAATGACAACACAAGCCAAGGTACTGATTCGTCTCTTTTCAAACAGCAGCTGATGAGGACAAGCACGTGTCCCCTTGTCCGGTGCATTTCTCTGACCTGAGCCTTCTTCAGCAGGTCGGTGACCACGGAGAACCACTCGGCCGTGAGCGCCTCCAGCTCCAAGGTGATGATGGCCAAGGCCAACGTGGAGCCCTTGAACTGCCAGAGCTGGTGGCAGGCCATACAGTGCTGCACCTGCCTGGTCCACAACGCCGCCTGGAAGAAAGAAGGCCTCTTCTGAGGGCCAGGCCCGCCGGGGGGGGAGCCGGGGCCGAGCCCGATGGACGGAAGGAGGTGGGGGTGGCCGGAGACGAGCAGGGCGTGGAACTGGGGACAGAGGAAGAGGAACGAGACCAAAACGTTAGCATAACGACGTCGTCGCCGTCTCATCTATTCATCCATCTGCGACGTCATCATTCATATCAACTTCAAACACTCCAGTGCATTTAATGTCCAACCAGAAGGAAAAGGGACAGCACATCATCCATCCCTTCATTCTCATCCACCCAGGACACTTGTCTCTGTCTGTTCTCAAGTGTCAGTCACTGCTTCAGCACTTAGAGCAACAGACAGAGACTCTCACCATCAGGTTTAACTCATGAAGACCCCACTCCCCCCCCCCCCCTCCCCCTGCCTGAGGAATCATAGTAATCTTCGTATTGTATCGTATGTGCAGTGCTTTGTGTTCCCATCTGTAGGCAGGAACTCTGAGGGGGCTCAATGTAAAAAGAAAAGAAGAAATTATAGTTTAATAAACGTCTTTTGTTAGAGCCGTTAAAACCCACTTTGGTTTAAATGAAGAGTGTGAGCGGGACACTGACGAGCGGCCGGTGAAGAAAAGTCACCCACTAGAGTTAGAAACATTGACACGTTCTTCTTCCGTTTGTTCTCGTCTCGTCCCTCGTCTCTTGTGTTTCTTTCACTCACGATGTTGCGAATAGCTCATTTGCTTTGTTCGTGTCTCGCTCTGTAGCAGCAGCAAGCCGTGGGTTTTAAAAGAAAGTGGAATTGGCTGGGAGATGGATTTAGTAACTGCTTTCTAATGTCTGCTCCTCCTAGTGTTTTCATTTTCACGTGATGCAGGGTAATGTAGCAAGTAAAGAATATTCGATTCTCACAGTCAACACTCATATAATCCACAGACTGTTTAGAAAGATGGACGACAAATCTCCACTTAAACTGTAGCTAAAATATCTGCAGCCATTTTACGTCCAATTTAATTTTTTTGATCGGTCCCTGTCCCCTCCATGTATATGACCTATACTGCAGCCAGCCACTAGGGGGCTATCATCCCTTGTGGGTAGCCGTTGTCCATCTTTATATTCAATCTGTGATAAAAACTCCAGGTGGTGTAAATTTGGATCGTGACGAGGTATCTCTATTAATCCTCCTATTTATTCACATCACCGTGTCAGAGAGGAGAGTCTGTGACAAACTACCGATAGATTTTATTGATCTGTTTTATAGACGGGGGATAATAGATAAAGTGGAAAGCAGAGAAATTTCTTCAGAGCAGGGAGGGAATGTGATTGTGAGATATTAGACGGTATAGTAAAAGTATTTATTTGAAAAACAATATTTATTTGAATGATATAAAAAGAGAAAATGTCTTTATTTTATTATAGCATTTATGAATACATTATGTCCCTTTACTTTGACAAGTCCTGGATTTTTGTATTACTCAAAGTGAAGTGCAAGGACAATATTCGATTCCCAATAACGTGCTGTAAACCTGCGACACAAAGTAAAAGGGAATTGATTTGCGATTGTTTTGTTTTGCTGAAACGGTCCAATTGAAAAAATCTAATGTGCCAAGACGCGCTCCGGTGACAATTTATGGTTTGTGGCTTTAAGAAAAACGGTTTCCTTCCTCTGCCAACGTCAATATCATAAGAAATGTAAACACTGATATTTCTTTCTCGAGGGATTGTGGGAGATTATTGATTCACAGAACAAGGCTTCACAAATCAACCCGAGGGGTGTTTCCTGGACAAATAATCTTTATCTTCTGAAATGTCTTCTCCATGGAAAACATTCCTGTCCCCTGGATCGATACGGTGTTTATTTATGTCAGGAAAATGATGGGCTGTGTTCATAAAGCATCCGACTCGCAGGCAAACCACCGGATTTACTCCTCGTTCAGTTTGATCTGGTTCTCAGGTCAGCTTCTTCATCATCTTCTATGAACAGGTTTCAGCTATGAGCCTTTTACAGACACAGTGTTATTGCCCTTTTATTTGCTGATGTGAAAACTTGTATTTTACAGAACAAACAATGCAGAGATGATGTTTATATTTTACAAAATGTAGAAAATGTATTTTCTTATTTCAAGTTCTGTATATTTGTTTTGTCTTTCTTTATATTAATAGTTATTTAACGTAACGTTGAGGGTTAATCTGTAACACAGCAGTTACATTTGACTGAATGACACCGAGTTAACTTTAGTTAGAATAAGAAAGAAGAATAAGAAAGTTAAGTTTTTACGATTCATATCAGCCTGGACTGAAGTGGTGAGTCGATGTGAGAGCTCATGATGCTAGTGTTGCTAAAGAAAGGAGCAACTTGAGTTTAATTATCACTCATATCACTCAGCTCTATGTTTACTTCATTAAAACCTGCTCTAACTGCTTTCCTGACCTTTTAAATACGGATCTTAAAACATAACATCCTGCCTGACCTCGTTTTGAAGAGCATTATGAATACAGCCCTGAACCCAACTGCATGAAGGCCTGAGCAACGTTGTGTATGTGTGTGTGTGTGTGTGTGTTTGTCGACGGCTCAGTCGGAAGCTGCTGTCTGCCTCTGGTAATGACTCGTCAGGGTTAACAATTAAACTAGAGCGTGAGACAGTGTTGTGCCAAAACCTGAGTGTGCATGAGATTTGTGAACAATAACACCTGTGTATGTTTTTGTTAAGTTTGAGGTTTGATAGCAAAAGATGATCCGTCTGCCCATGCTCCCTCTGGTGGCAGCAGGGTTCCACTGTCGGGCTGCAGGGAAGAGTTAGTCAGAAGTGCCTTGGCCTGATGTTATTGTATGTTATTTTGCAGTCAGAGGAATCTCATCCAGCTCTGAACAGACCTGCCGCTGAAATGTGCACTGATTATTGCCCACATATGTAAGTCATTGGCCTCTGATATATAACTTAACTTTGTCCAATATGTGGTTTTCAAGTCCAATGCTGTCTCTTTTGCTCTGAAGCTGCAGAAAGCTTTTGCAAAGATGTGACACTAAAGAAGCAGGTTTCAGGTTTACGGGTCATTGAAAGCAGTGGTTCTCAAACTCCTGCACGTCAAGGACCCGTAAACTGACTCATATAGACCCCAGGTTTGAATAGATTTTTACGTTTAGATATTTTGTTACAGGAAAAGTCTAGAATTCAGCACCAAAATACGGAAATACTGAATTTACTTTAAGAACAACAGATTTAAACCAAGTTGATTTATTGTATCTATCAGTTTAGTCTGAGCTGTGATCAGGCAGCAACATTATAATATTGGTGAAAACAAATCTGCCTGACAGCCACTGTTTAAATTGTGTATTCTCATCAGACCCTTTTATTTCATATCAGTGACAGATTTTATTTTATTTCTCACGCTTGGCTGCAGTGTCTCACTAGGATAAAAGGGAAGGACACTGTTGTGGATTCTATGAGAATCGTGGGCACGAGGAGTCAAATCAATAAAATGCACAATCTTTACTAGGACCAATTCTTTGCTGTGGGTGGGTGGGTGGGGGGGGTTCCCGGGGGCAGGGGAGGGAGGGGGTGTGCGGGTACGTGGGCACCACCTTGAGGCGAGCATGATGGTTTTAACGTGTGCTTTTTGTACTGCTGTGTTTTTAAGGGCGAGACCGGGACCCGAGTCACGGAGCGTCTCAGAGTGCGAGCGGCTCCGTGTGAGACGCTCCGACGACTCCAGGTCAAATCGTGTTCTGTTCGCCCGTTTCTCTGCTGAAGTCTGAACTTACTATGTGAATGAAGTCGACCGGTGTGGCGGTGTACAAGTCCCAGTTCAGCTTGTCCAGAATGATCCTCTCCATGCGCAGAATCTCCGCGGTTGAAAAGCTGCATCCGCTCTGCACAACCAGGTCTCTGACAGAACCTATAACCTGTTCCAAACAAGAAGGGAAGCCAATAAACGTACTGTTTTCAAATAGCATCGAAGTCAGTGTGTGATTCTTTTTTTCCCTTCCTATAAAGCTGATTATTATCGTCTGTGTGTGATCTCACCTCATCTTCCTCATTGATCTTGGCAGCCAGGACCAGGGAGGTGAACGATATGCATTTCAGGTATTTTGGTTGAGCCTAAAAATAAAAAAAAAACATTCGTTAAACACGTAGCAAAGCTTTTCACTGATTTGACAGATGAATCTGGGAAACAAGCACATTTTATAACTTCTACACTTACACTTAAGCCAGTGGCTCAGTTCATGCATTTAAACAAACAAGAGTATGAAGAAATGTGAGGAGTGGCTGTGAGAGATCGGACGTGTTGATACAAGTTTGATTTCGGAGTGTTGTGGCTTTTCCAGGTCGAATAAATTCAAAAGTGTTTTATACTGTTAAACCTCACAGTAAATGGACTTAAGTGAATATACGATTATTCATGATCACATGTCAAATACAGGATCATTTATAGCTTCCATAAATACAGACCACTGGCTCAAGAAGAATTTTGTTTTTTTTAAGTAAGGTTTACATACTGGACATGAATGGATTGGAAACCACTATAGGTTGTATCCACGCACCTTGACAGTGGACAGCAGGCGGTTGAGGACACACACTCCCAGTGCGAAGGTCTCTGGACAGAAATGGAAGAGTCGGCTCATTTCTCCGAGCCAGACGATCATCTCTTTGTGTTGGGACGAAGAGATGTCAGCACCCTGAGGCGTCAGAGGGGGGGGGGGAACACTGGATGATAAGCGATTTGGTTTTTCAGAAATCAAACAGCTTCAGTTGAAAGGTTCCACATTTTGTTTTTACAAACTAGTATTGTGCAGGTACGTGTCATCAGAGAAACGACACAGGGATAAATTATTCCATTTTAAAGCCATGTTTGGTCATCGAGTGCAGTTGTAGGACAGAAAACAATGGAATAAGAACTAATGGAGATTTTATTTGAATGTAGGAGTCATTAAGTTAACTGAACGGTCCATTTCCAGCAGGAGATAACGGTTAGTGTTTCAAATAATGAAGACGTTGACTTCTAATTTACCAGAAGGATCAAAAATGTACCGGCTGATTTTGTTTTGGTCAACGCCGTTATTATAGATCTGCATCTGAAACTGACTGATGAATGAAAAAAGACTCCCTGCACCTTTAAACCTGCTGGAAATGCAGATGTGTGCACGGACGCATCACGTGTCTCACCTCGATGCATCCATCCTTCAAGACGGGAGCCTTCCACAGACGGGCCTCTCTGAGCAGGGCGCCCTCCAGCAGCACGACCAGCCGGCGGCTCTCGGCAGCTCCCGGGTTCTTCATCGGCACAGGCCAGGCGGCGCCCCGGGCACACACACCTGAGAGAGAGAGGGAGAGATTACCATGTGAGATGAATGGCAAACACATAACGACAAGGCCACAGTGATATGTTTTTGTTATTTTACCAACCAAGGAGTTCATGTTTTCCTGTATCTGTTAGACAGCAGGATTACACAAAACCTACTGTATGGTTTATCACAAAATTAGGTGGAAGGAGGCGGTATCGGTCAGGAAAGAAATTATGGTGGAACATTGAACAAGGTGCTGATCCAGGACTACATTTTTTTACCTGCCTGAACATTTCAAGATGCAGTGTTTTCCCACATTGTCTTTACTTTCTCACAGAACTGTTCACTTATCTTGATGAAAAAAGAACCAGGGACATTTAAGGACTAATATTTAAGAGTGTTACGAGTATTTTTGGTGCAGAACCAAATAATCTGAATATTGTGGATTTAAATGTGGTTTAATAAAGGGACTGTTGGGACTTTCATTGGGTATTTTCTTGAAAGTGACTCCATTTGGATTTTAAGTCTGATGAATAAAAAGAACTACACATGACTCCTGTAAACTTCATGATCTAATAATCCTCCGTATAAATTGAGGAATCCATGACCTGGGCCCACTGCAAAGGTCAAACAATACGAGTCATAAGAACCTCTGCCAAGGAGGATATGTTTTCCTCTGTGTTGGTTTGTTAGCAGGATTAAGCAAAAGCTTGACATTTGCAGAGGGATTAAAAGCCTGGATGATAAAATCTCTGGATTAAAATCTGGATCTGGTGAATTTAAGTGTGGTTTCATAAAGGGACTGTTGGTTTACTGGATTATTTCAATTCAAATTTCATTCCTATCTGCAATGTTCATATCAGTTTATGGAGGAATAGAAGAAAACAAAGGTGATGCAATAAAAACAAACAAGTACATCGCCAGAAAAAGTTTAAAAATCTTAAAATGAAACTGGTCTGAGGCTGAAAACAGCAAATCGAACAACTAATTTGCATATATTGTATTGAAAAGGATTCCCTCTGTGCATGGGCCACTTTTGTGTGTCCGTTATTGTAATGTGGGTCAACAGTTGTAGAGCGCAGTCTGCAGCAGGAAACAACAACAACAACACAAACACGGGACATTTTACCAGACGTCAAAGCAAAAACATGCAAAGTTTTAAATCACTGCTCTGCGAGTGTGTTTGGATCCTGTCTCTCTGTGTGTGTGTGTGTGTGTGTGTGTGTGTGTGTGTGTGTGTGTTTGTAGGCGGGATAACGAGCTGCAGCTGCCTCGGACAACAACGCTTGCACTCTTTCTCTCTCTCTCTCACTTTCTCTCTCACTCTCTCTCTCTCACCTCTTGGTTTTGGCTGCTCCTCGACGACAGGAGCATTTAAACGAGTCTCCCTCGGGTTTCGAACCTTTACGGTAAATCCAGCTTCACAAACAACACACACCAAGCGGGATCGGGCTGCAGAGGACAAGCTTCGGAGGGGCTTCGCGTCGAATCCAACGAAAGCAGCCGCATTATAAATTAAAAAAAAAGTGAAAGGAAATTATGTAAAAGCTTTAGAATAATAAACGATGAGTAGTTATCTAAATACCTGACGCAAAGGAAGAGAGAAGAAGAATTAAGCGCAAAAAAAACCCAACCTCCAGAGAACCGGAAGTAGAGAGATTAGAGGCAGTCTCTGTTTTCAACGCCGAGGACCCCGCCCCCCTGCGCGACGTCACGCCGCCCCTCCCCTCCTCAGAAGTGTGTTAGTGGGTCAGACATACGGGGCACGTCACACAAAATGGTCGAGCTCTCTCTGGAAATGGAAGATTGTTTCTGAGTGAGAGTCTGTTTAGAAGCTGGAGATTCTTCTTCTAGACTCAGGGGTGATTTTAATTTCTCATTTTGTCCCCAGACTTGATTGATCGAGAGACAAACATGACAAGAACGATAATCTGAGCTCTGACTTCATGTGTGTGTGTTACATAACACATTTCCATGAAACATATATTTAATGAAGACTTTGAGACTCAGCCATTGTTGCATGTAGGGGATAAGCTACACTCCACAAGTACGTTTATGTTAACACTTATACTAGTACCTACTTTTTTAAAGTGGAAAAACTTAATTGCTACTTTCACTTTTACGTCACTCCCAGGCCCGAGCACCGACAGGCACCGACAGACAGTGAGGCCCTATTGAAATTGTAAGGATTATTATTATATATTATATAGAATAGCTGTGTGGGCTATTCACGACACAAAGGTCAACAACAAACACTTTACGGCATCAAACATTGCGTTGCACTTTAGTGGTGTGCTGCAGTTGACCGATCTGGATGATTTAATTTGTCTATGTTTCTGTATTTAAACAAAGACAAATGTGTGAGTACTTCCTCTGCAACAGGAGTATAGTACAAGAGTAAGATTATATTATATTTAACTACTCATGCCCACAACTTACCATGTTATGTATTATAATCACTGCACGAATAGAACATAAACAAAGTTTTCTTTCATTTTCATTGTGTTTGAAATGACGTCACAGCATTGATCTAAACTGGGTGTTTGGTTGTTGTTTGTTGTTATTTCAATGTATTATATGTTATAATATGTCACAACTGATGATGAAACTAAACCTTGTTCCTTCAAACTTATCAAAAACAAAGATTACACACCAGGAAATGTTGCAATCCTCACTCAGTGTTGCTTAGTGGCTTGTTTTCCTTCTTTGCTCCACATAGATCTGTTTAAACAGCCAAATTACAGCGACTTGTCTTTTATGTGGGGACAAGGAGCAAGTCCCCAAAATGTAAATCATATTGTTTTAAGGTGAAGACTCCATGAAATCAATGTAAGACAATGAAATGTTCTCTGAAGTCATGAAGAAACAACGTATGTGAGAGTGTGTGTTAGCGCTGAACTGCATCACATGGCAATACAATAATTATGATTATAATAATAAAACATTTATTTTTATAGGACTTATTTAAGCAAGGTTACATAGTGCTTCACAAAATACATGGCAAAGAGAACTTAAATTTATGTCATTTAACTTATTTTCTATTTTGTAATAAGGGAAATTATTCAAATAGCCCTAATTTACTAATTCTTATGTTTTAAATAGGAAATCATTTGTTGAGTCCAATGCAGTCCAGTGGGCAGATTGTAGTAGTTTCTCAGTGCCTGAGGTCAGCTGCAGGATGCTTCATGCCATTTTCTAACCTTTCGAAACTAAGATAGTGTCATTTCTGACTGACTAACGCAAAAGGATAAACCACACGTTTGTGCTTCACAGTTTCCTGGCAGCTTCTCTCCTTCCTGTTACTGTCTGTTTATGACTGGAAATGTTCAGAAGCTCTGCACACGTACAGTCAACACACCTGACCTCACAGCAGCCAACCAACATCAGCTGCAAGCACCAGTGTTTGTGTGACACCTCACACAGCTGACTGATAAGTAAAAAAGAAAAGAAAGTTGACCCATGTGTCTGAGCCAAGGTCACTGCAGGACTGACGCTCGCAGCAGGCAGCATCTCTGCATTTGGACAGAGTGTAGCAGCCAGTGGGAACACAAGGGTTGTGTGCTGCCACTGGTTAGACACACAAACACACAAACACACACACACACACACACACACACTGTGAAGGCTGAGTATTGTTTCCATATCGCGAGGTTATTCTCACTCAGTCTGGGGCTTGAATCGTCCTATTTCTCTCGTTATCTCCCTGTCGCACTGAGAGTCTCTTTATTTGTCTCCATTCCCCAAACTCCACAAACCCAACTGTATCTCATGCTTTCTGCTGCTTCTGCTGATAGGACTTTTTATGTGTTTGCACAGTGATGTGTGTGTTTACATTCCATCAGTCTCCAATCACCTGTGGGAACCAGGCTGGGTGGGAAAGTGTTGATATTCATGGTCTTGAGTGCAAAGCTGCAGCCTAATGGAACACAACATAGCAACACAAGCATCTGTCTCACTCAGCTCAGGGTGTTTTTTAGCTTGGTTTTGTTTGGCTGTGGGAGAAAGAGCCCGGCAGTAACTCCACTGCTTCCAGTAAGAGCCACGCTCAAAAATGAAAACACTGAAAAACAAACAACCGATACGTTATTGTTTTTGGTTTGACCTTTGGCCTTTGTCCTCAAGCAACAGACCTTTGTTTTTTCACTGAAGAGAACAATTATTCTATAATTTTCTTATAGTTAAAGAATCCAATAAAAAGATCAAAACCAGCAATGCACCAGCCAATCCTTCCACACTTCGCCACAATGTCTGTGGCTCTGTCTCAAGTCTATTTGCTCCCATGGAAGAAGTAAAAGATTTAGCAACAAGTTCCAAACATATATATATATACTTTCATCTAATAAAATGATCTGTCATTTCCTAAAACTGCTGGACGTTTTTAAATAAGTCACGTTAAGCTTTGTCCACACAGACAAAACCTGTTAATGGAATCACTTCTGGTTGGGGTTGAGTTTTCCATGGAAATGATTAACAATAGTAATATATCACTCCATTCATCCTTTACCTGATCTACTCTGTGCACGTCTGTCTGTAGTGTTGCACAGCTGTCCACATATTGAAGATAAATCAAATCAAAATCAATTAGATGAGAGAACTTTTCAATCGTTCAATGCATTTTATGATCATAGAATATCCTTAATTAAACTATTTAAGTGTATTTTAATATATTACATTTTACGGTTCTAATGTAGCTTACAGAGGCAGATTGTCAAACAAAGTTGATGACAAAAAATATTTACATTATTATGTTGATGTTTTTTTAATTCAGTTTGTTAATAAATCTTATTTGGCCAGAAAAAACTTCAAATAGAATAATCATTCTCACAATGCAACATGTTTGCTCCAAGTGCTAAAATTAAATACAATGTAACAATGGTACATGCTTAATAATTTTTTTAATAAATGAAATTGGTATAATGTTTAGCAATTATGCAAAAAGTGTAATTTAAAGTGAAAGTGATATACATGTATATGAATATGTGTGTGGAGTGGAACGTTTCAAAGAAATACTGCTTGAGTAGTTTCTTTGGCACATTTTCTTCACACTCTTTAGAAGATTTACATATCTTAAGTTTGAAATATCTCTAAACAATGAATAATTCACAAGGAATCCACACGTATATATATAAATATCTATGAGCATTCCATGGCTACCCTATATTCTCAAGGGAGCCCAGCTGGACGGCTTGTACAATAGATGAAAACACTTACAGAGCCTGGGGGGGGGAAACACTGGCTTCAGCTTCTTGGATCCTAAGTATGAAACAGAAGGGGAGACTCTACATGTTTAGTTTGACGTCTCAGTGATGGTTTGAACACAGTGTGATCCGATCACCGTAACAAGGATCTACAATATGTCTGCAGACCCCCCGGGACTCTCTCTCCACGGCCGGAGGGAAAGAACACTCTGCACCGCACCGTAAATCAATGTCAACCCTGAACCAACTTTGTCCTGTCAGGAAAGCTCGGTGCACTTGGCTGAGCACATTATGTTCCCAAAGTCACATCTGATCTGGGTCTTTGATCACTGTGTGTCGGGGCCACATTGAGACGGGTTTGGAGGCCCCTCGCAAGCACCGTGGCCTCGGCACCGGCTTAGCTAAACTTACATGTATGTGCGCCTGCCGTTCACAGGGGGCTGTGCAGATCTACTGGAATGTGCCATTGGGACATAATGTGCAGACTGCACATTACAGAGCCCTATAGAACGCAACTGATCAAATCTGTTGATCTGTTTTACTTTATCAAACTTTGATCTACCTGGTCCAAGGTGTCATAATAGTGAAAATACCCATCACAAATGCCTAATCAAGGTTTATTGAAAAGTTGCTTGTTTTTAGAAAGAAACATATTTGTGATTTCATACTTTTCCTTAATGGTGACTTAACGATTACTTCTTTATAAAAATTGTTGAGTAATTTTCTAACAAAAGTTATTCTGTCAGCACTAACCCAAAAATGTTAACACACACTGCAGAAGTACAGTTAAAAGCTTTCACGTTTAAGTTTTATGATTTGTTCATATAGGTCATGATTTGGTGATTTACAGGTCGACAGATGGTTTGAAGTTCATGTTAAAATTTGACTGTATTTAAATGAAAAATATACATAATTTCACGATTACTAGACGTCGTTTAATACAGAGTATTATAAAAATGAGGATTATATAAATAAGAAGGATATAAAATAAGGATCTTAATGACATGCAAGCAAATTGATTCCAGTTTTAATTCATACCTCTAATCTTCTGGCCAGATAATCAGCAGATGGCTGCTTACTGAGCAGTTTTCACACAGACAATGAAATCTTGCCCTCCAGGAGGACGGTGTTTTGACCACAAAATTACCTCATTTGCGTTCGGTTTGTGTCTATGTGTGATATCTAATCGCGGCATTGCAGGAGGACAGAGTCATGGTGCTAATATTTGGCCTTCCACCTGAGCTGCGTCAGCATCTGTTGTACAGATACAGTCAAACTATTACAGCAGATTGTAGAGGATGTCTCCTGGCCAACAGAGCTGCCTGTCTATTCTCACTTAGCGTCCTCTCATAATGCAAACACAGGAGGAGCGACTGAAAACTGGCTGTGAAAATACACTGACACAGTAATATTTAACATAAAGCAACGATTCAAAGAAAGATCTACTGCTTACCACTGGAGGGAGACAGAGGCCAGTTTAAAGCTGTAACAACAGCAGAATCCCATTACCCCCCAAATCAAAAATACAATGTTAAAATTCACATTCGACTTCTCATTAAAACCATTTCCTTTGCTGATAGTTTGACCTTCGTCACTAAATACACACGGCTCCTCTCTCTGCCCTCATGTCATATTAAATGCTGCACGCTGAAGGTGGAAAGCATCAAGATAATAAGGCTGAGGCCGGCTCAGTCAATTTCATGGTCTGTTTAATAGAGAGGTGGCAGGTTGTCCTATTACGTTCTGTCCTCAGTGTGTCTGATGTGGAATAATGGATGAACATAAAACAGTGGAAGGTAAAATCACCGGCCCACATGTCTTATTGAAACCTGAGCAACAAGGACTTCAAATAGTTTTCAATGGAAATTCATCAGAATCTTTCACTGAATTTTGATTGAAAATGAAATATTTGTGGGTTCTTTCAGCTTTTTGAAGTATTGCTTATTCTTTTTTCTGCTAAAATACATCCCATGCATGAAATGATGCAGGTTAGGAAAGATGCTTCAGTTACATTTATGTCTGTTAGGGTGTTTTGTTCTATAGCTCTAATTCCTTTCCCCTCTCCTGAGCTCTCACTATTTTCTTTACACGGGTTTCTCCTTTAACACATTTTTTGGAAAGGTATAAACTTTATGAAATAATTGGTGAAAGACAGTATTTTGCTCTGAAGTCAGGAGAGCACCAGGCGTGATGCTGGGGTTGTCTTTATTTTCAATAGGGGGCAGTATGGTTACACAGGAGCTGGCACGCCTTCAATATCCACTGCACAAAAGCTCTCTTGAGTACAAAAGTAGAAAAATATTATATAATAAACTCATCTTGGAAGCAGAAGCAGCAGTTGCCTAGGAATTTCTGGAAACTAATATCTTTCAGTGTCTGAGTTTCTGCCTGATTCTTGTCTCCATCTGCCTTTCATATTAAAGCTATCTTAATACTGGCAAAAAATAAACTTTTAATCTAAAGAAATAAATAAAAAAGAATCCCAAAAGTCTTAGTAGATATTAAATAATACAGACAACCATTGAATAAAAAATAGGCCAGGCTCTGCATGTGAAACGATATTAATTCATTCCTCGAGCATATTGGCAAACAAACTAACCGACGTGCATCGACTCCAGGTCTTCTTCAGGGTCTGACAAACACATAATCAGTTGGAAGAACATAACAGCCGTAGGTGACATTCAATTCAACAGCTCTGGCCCATAGAGGGCGCTACATCACAAGCATTGCCTCCAGAGTTCAGTTTGTGTTTGCTCTCTCTCTCCTGTCATCTGATTCTGTAATTGAAGAGTAGACCTTGGATGTTTGCCTTTCGATTTAACCTTGTCCTGATACTTCACACGTGCATCAAACTGTTCCTCTGCTGTTAAATTGAAGAGCAAGGAGTCAATAATCGACTCTGTGAGAGCAGTTTTTTAAATATCCGTCACTCATCTCTGTACCCAAAAATCGAACATAATAACATTTCAAAATCTTTGGTCGCGTTTGTATTTCTAATCAGTTGAGCTGCACTATTGTGAAATAACTTAGAAATTAAATTCAAATCACCAGTCTCATGAAAGTGCTAAAAATGGAATGCAAATTTCCATTTAAATCACTTCTCTGTTGTATAACACCTCGGGTGCAGAATTAAATTTAGGCCTAATCAGTATTGAGTGTGGGTTTACTTCAGGCATTAAACAAATTACAATTTATGGCTTTAGATTGCTTGGCGGAAACCACCCACTGTATAATAATCATTACTGCACAGCTAATTGTCCACTATTGTACATATCATTTTAGCAGGAATACCTGCTAGGGCATTCTTTACACTTATCCTGTCTTCACTGGAGATTGGGGAGAAAATTCTGCTCATTATGTGAAATATAAGCTGTTTTATAATCTACACGCTGAACAATATAATTGTGTTAATGTATGGAATTGACGTCACTGAGCCCTAAAAGCACGTTTCTGGATAGTGTACTTTCCCTTCATGATAGCGCCTGTTCGTCAGTGTAGGAATATCAAAGTCCCGTTTGATCTAATTTCACCAAGGTGAAGGCGGAGCTGCAGCTGCTGAGTTTTCGTGCTGCACCGCCACCTCCACCCCCCTCCAACTGTCTTTCATCTGCTTGCCTTGGCTCGCTCTCTTATGTAACGAGTTGACTGCACTTATTCACTGGAAATGTGAGGAGAGGAGATTTTGGGGTTGTATGAATTTCACGACTCTTTAGCCAAACTAGTGGCAAATTTCACCCTTTTCTTTACTGTAAATGCTGCTATCTTAAATTGTTAATTTCTACATACTGTCGATGTAAAGGCTTTTTGAAATCTCAATCCATTTTTGCACTATTCCGTTTTGCACAACTATGTTCCACTACCTGAAATATCTCCTTTGCTGCTCTGGAAAACAGAACTCAGTGACAGTACAACGGTAAAGAAGAAATGATTTCCATGAAAAGTAAATTTCAATTTATCTGGTGGAAACTAATTTACCATAAAGACATGATATCAGATTAGCTACATGGAATCCCATACTGGTATTTCTGATGCTGGTATCTGTATCTGAACATTTCTACTTACCTCGAGAGCTCATTTAGTTTCACAGTGAGGTTGCAGTCAACTGAATACCACTCCCTTCACCCCCCCTCCTCTCTTTCCAAGCATGCAGGATAAAGGCCTTCAGGTAAAGTAAAATGTGAAAGGTCCTATGAAGAACCAGTGTTTGGTAAATATGACCTGCTATCTTTAAAGATGTGACGCGCTCATTCTAAGCTGACAAAAAACATAGCTACTCTTAGTTTCAGGTGATTCACACCAATGAAAACATAAATCCTTCACACTGGTCCTTCCTGGGGCCATAAGCAGCAAGCACACGTAATATCATCCGTAGGACATTAAAGTTCTTTACTCTACTCTGGGGTATGTGCAGGAATATTTACTCCTCAAACCCCACAATGCACAAACAACCCCCCCTATGCATTTGAAATAATAGATTGAATATGCTACAGTTTAATAACCATGACAACCTCCGTTGGTGATGTCATTACTTCCTGGAAAAAAGAAACCAGGGGGAGATATCTTGCTGGTGGATGAGAGCGGCCAGTGTGTAGGTGGAAGAAGAGGAGGAGGCGCAACGCACAGCAACCATCACGTTTCTGAAGGAGTGAAACACATGAAAGATATAAAAAACAATGAACACCATAGGAAAATCCACGCTTTCCTCTTCAGAGGCAATAAGCTGTGAGAGAGACACTGGTTTGTTAGGCCCCACTTTATAATTAGACTCTGGGCTGCCACCATCATTTGTCATCGCTGTTTGGAAAGGAGAGCACCAGTTGTCATCACAGTAACCTGCCTGGGAGGTGCTCATTAATGACATGACGGATACACCCACCCACACACCCACACACACACACACACACACACACACACACACACACACACACACACACACACAAAACACACCATATTTACTCCAATGGCTCAAATAATCGTTTTTCTATGCACTTTAAAATGAGGATATGTTTTTAACAGCTGTCAGATTACACCTGTCTCAGCAAACACACACACACACACACGTGCACACACACACACACACACACACACACACAAACACATACAAAAGGGCTGGACATCTTCATTGTCACAGATAAGTATGTTTTTAGAATGCTATCATCAAGTTCATCTTCCAACTGTCATCCTATATAATGTGTATTTTTGTTTAGGTACACAACATTGATTTCTTCCTCAACTCTGAGTAATTAATTTATCATTTATCATATAGTTTGTCAGTCATAACTGAAAAAAAACCCCACAAATCTAGGAATACACAACAATTACTTCCTTTAAATAGCTCGGAAATTAAGTCTATCATACGATACACAATGCCATTTTGCTTGTGGGACTTCGAGTGTGAAATATTTCCAAATTGCTGACATTTTAACTGGCTCTGGCCTAATGCTACACTACCGGAAATTACAACTTCTTTGCCGCTGTAGAAACAGAACTCGCCAGTGGCAGAACAGCACAACTGCTGTTTTGGAGCAGCAAAGAGGAAGTGATATCCAGGAAATGGAAGTTTTATCCGGGGGAAACTAATATATACTTCAAAGACTCAGATCAGCACATAGATTTACGTACTCACCGATGCCTGACCTGACATTTTTGGCAGCATTAGAGGCATTTCTGCTCCTGATATCAATAATATAGTCAAAATCAAAGATGCATTATATTCAAAAAATGTGGATATACTTACTGACACATTTTGGCACATCCGACAGTCTGTCAGCTGTAACAATATTGTTCCTTCACATTAAGCCCAGCCATGATCCTGCTGTGCTAGCCGGTGCTGTGGCCTCCAGCAGGACTCATCCATGCTAATGGTATTCACCCCTGTTTGTCTCAGCTGCGATGGTGCCAAGCTCCTCTCTAGTTCCTGCTTCAGGCAATGTGTTGTTGGGTTCCTCTCAAGTCCCATTTTATGCATCACTTATCATTCATTTGTTCCCCGTACTTAACATAAAGGTTGTTCTGCGAGACCTGTTTTACAACTGGGACAACTCAGTGTCGCTTTATAGTTATCGTTATGTTAGTTACTTGTTGCCCAACACCTGTAACGATTGATCTTAAATAAAGTTCCTGGGTACTTTCACTTAATTTGAGCATTTTTCCATTTTTTTGGGGCCCGAGCTCCGAATGGTGAGAGGCCCTATTGAATCTGTAAGGATTTTTATTTTACTAAATACTTGAACTCAGAAAACGGGTATTTACAGCTCTGTAAAATTAATCTTAATCAAATAAACTTGTAAGTATATTTAGCTTCTGTTAAATAGTCAAGGCTACCACACACACATTTTTGCACACTACGAACACGCTTTTCAAATACACCCGATATTTTTTGGAAATTCAAGCACATTCATTCATCACAGCTTCTGGTGAAATTAGTGAACATAGATCAGAGCAGGCCAGATGATGGCTTTTAATGAAGTCATAACACATATATGACCCAATAGTGATGGTTATAGCTCTGGCTCTTTAAGTGTCCTGTTATATATACAAATGTGTAATTTTGTTTTGGCTCTTTAAACAAACTGCACTGATGAGGTAAATCCAGGTAAACAAAACAAACCATAACTGATTTCATATTTAAAATCTATATCAATCACAAAGCAGGAGAAGCAGAGATTAAAGATGAACAGCTCTGATGAAATGCTGCTTTTAATTTAACTTTGCAACGAGAAGGACGTCATGCTTCCAAACAACAGAGATATGAGGCAAACAGGAAACCAGGCCATCATGTTGCAGAGTATACGGGTCATTCCCATTCAGCCTGTGCTCAGCCTGTGCAATAATATATACATTAGAATTGAAAGACTCCAGCATCACTGTTTAATGGTTCTGAACCAAATTAAACATTTAAAAGGCTCCACCATCAAAGAGATGTAAAGGGAAATAAATATTAATGAATGGAGCAACACTTGGTTCAAAGGGCTGGAAGCTAGGAAAATTAAAAGGGAGCAAGGGTCTGCACGCGGAAGGCTGCTCAGTGGGGAGTATGAGCAGGATTGAGGGGGGGTTGTTTCCCCTGAGACCACACGTATAACCAAGTGCTTGAATTCACATTGCTGTGGGGTTTGAAATACATCTGTTACAGTGCAGCAAACTGTGTAAATGTATATGTTCACAATCTGTTGAGATCATCTGAAGCATGAAGTCACAGATACAATAACAGTAGTCAGCCTCTGTTTTGCAGAAATACTCATCAATACATTAACAAATCATACATTAGAGCGCAAAGTCCAGTTCTTGTGATGTTCAAGCTGTCAAGAGCCCACCAGAGAACTGATGCATACTTTATTGAGTTTGTATTTGAGTGTTTCTTATTTTTAAATACTCTTAAATCCTTTATTACAAAAATATACCAAACTCTGTTTATAATTCTGAATATTTCAAAAGGTTCCTTGCTGTATATTGGAGATAAATGCTTTTTAAATGACTTAAGTATTTATAACCGATTTACAGTAAATCACTACTCTTGAACTGATTCTAGCAACATAAGCTGTGACTATCAGTCAGTTCCACACTTCTCACTTGAGATCATTGCCAAAGTGACCTAGATCAAGAACAGGTGTTTGAGGGGAGGAATGGGAATGAGTAAAAAAAGTGACATAGCGTTGCTTTAAAGGCGCCAGAAGTTTGTTTATCCCAAATCGTTCTAAAGTCAAACTCCGATAAATCAGATAAGATCAGTCCACAGTGTGTATTTGTTGGTGGGTCAGGGTGCACAGGTCACCACATGTGGTTAAAAAAAGAAAGGTCAAAAACCAGGAGTGACACTGGTGTTACTTCACCTGTGGAAGATTCGCTTCTCCAACATTCGTGGCACCTTTAGCACCGGCGAGGCAGACAGCTCATCAGAATGGAAGACAAATGTGGCAGCGTGAACCTGACCAAATGAGGGGAAGAGGTGATGACTAATGATTCATTTTCCTGCCTCGAGGCGAAAAGTTATGCGAGGCTTCCGGGTTTCATGCAGACAGAAATAGGGATATTCTACGTTAGTCAGAAAAGAGAAGTTTTCCCTGACAGTCAAAAAGTCGTCTCTAAGTTTTACACAGAGCCAAAAGTTTGGTTCGATTATGCTTTATTAAATCAGCAAACCAAATCTACTGGTTTATGTAACATTTCACTCAGAGCACGTTCAATTACTCGCACTGGAGTGAGCATGAGTGGATCTGTGTTTTTATCTGTGACAAAGACAATCAGATCTGAGGCGTTGGATTGCCTGAATTCACCATATCCCTAGTTTTGCTATTAACAAAGCACTTACGTGTCCGTGTTTGAGGCTTCAACAGAAACAATCATTTACTATAAATGGGGTGATGTCCCACTTTGCTTCACTGTATTGTGGTTCTGTTGCTTTGCTGTCCTTTCACCGCGTGCACTCTAAAAACTGTAACTATGCTCTACTCAATTTAATCTGTGTAACATTTTTACACTTAAAATATTGAGTAAATTTGAAAGCTGTGAAATCATTTAGATTTACCTTATGGATTAAGTAAATTTAATTAAAAAAATAAGCAGATCTGAACAATTACATTGAGTACCATGAAATAAAAAAATTGAGTTGATATAATTAAAATTTTAAGTCTATGCAATAGTAAACCTAAGTTCAAACCACTCAAAACAATGAGTAGATATAATTAAAATTTTAAGTCTATGCAATAGTAAACCTAAGTTCAAACCACTCAAAACAATGAGTAGATATAATTAAAATGTTAGGTAGATGCAACTGAAAATTTGATTATTATTTAACAAAACAAATCTGCTACATATACTTAATTTTTTTAACATAATGTAATTCATACTGGACTATCAAATATCAGAATAAATATGTTACATTAACTTATTTTTAAGTATTTACTCTTTAATCTATGAGTACTTCAAGTCAATATATGAAACAAAATAATAAACATAAAGCAATTCTACACATATCAACATTTTTAAGTAAACATTTATTTGTCTGTTTTGACAATTATAAATCATCAAGTTTAAATCCAAACTCAATTAGCTGAATGTAATTATAGTTATTGTATAACATGGTAGACATTTATTAATTCTTGGTGCATTCAGCCTGATGCTCACATGGACACTGTCACATGCTTACTGGCGAGAATAAACCATGTTAAAAGAAACTAGATAATATACCATGAGTTGTAATGCCAGTTGAGAATTCCAGGTTGAGACCCCCTCAGTTGAATCTAATCTAATCAAGTTTAAATCCAACAGCTTATCTTTGCAAATGACATGTAAAAACAGTTGAACTCTTAATAAGGGGTCTCAACCTGGAAATCTCAACTGGCATTACAACTCATGGTTGTAATGCCAACAATGTCTACCATGTTATACAATAACTATAATTACATTCAGCTAATTGAGTTGCAAGTTCCAACAGTCAAAGTGCATTGCCAAACCAATCAAATCTCTTTTTACAGCATCTTAACATGAATATACTTATACTAGTCTTTCTTGTCTTTATGTTTCACTTCCTGGGTCTGAGTAAAGACAAATAGCTACATCCTCCATATTTATCTCTGTTTTCTTTTTGTTGCTTTAACTAAACTCTCTACCAGGCGGTGACCAGGAGCCATAATGAGTCCCTCAGGGGGTGTGACTGGTCTGGTTGGGTCTGAACAGAACAATGACATTTTGCATGTCTAAAATGCACCAAGGACAACATTTTGCATCCTCCTGAAATGCACCAAAAACAGTGATATTTCACATTAAAGTTCCACATCAAAAAACAAGAACAGTCCAACATGCAATTTCACTATGAATGGAAACTTTAAGTCTTATGTAAACATTAAGACAACAGTACATCAGCTAAACTTTAGACTTGCCAATGAAAAATTCCGTAACTAAGAGAGCATCTTGCTGAACAGTAGCCAGTCACTACATACAGAGGTAATTCTTTAGTCTCTGAACCTTGTTGGAAAGGTTTCCAGAATCCAGCTCCAGCAGTACTTTCTGGAATACCTCAAAACTATGTTTGAGGTTCTTGGCGTATTGCAGATCTAACGCGTACGTCAGTCCCAAAAGATAGCAGCAGGCCCTGCTAACATCTCCAAGACTGCTGAGGACAGTGTTGCCCTCAATGACAATCCCGACATCCAATGACCCATCTTGTTTCCGCAGCAGGTAAATCTTCATGACCTCTTCTGCCAACTCCTCTTGAACACTGGCAGATCCATCAGCAGCATCCTGCAGACATTGTAAAGATAACTTTAGTTTAGAACTCACTCTCAACCTGCATGTCACAAGACAAATACCACCTACCAACATAAGAGCATAGCAGGACATAAAGTGGACAAACTAAACAATACTACTGTGGTGGTCCCAAATTTGTTTTTGATCTCACAGACAGACAAAATAACTAATTAATGCTTCCATATAATTCATTTCTCTCTCCAAATAAAATTGACTCGTACAGTATCTGATGTCCACAGCTGGTTTACACTATGTGGAAAGCAGCTTCTTCTTTGTGTGCGGTAAGGAAAAAACAAACGTACTGCAGGAACTCTATGGTCACCCATGATTACGTTGTTAAAAATCATGAAAATAATACAGTATTATACTAACCTCAAAGTCCTTGAACAAGGCACTGGCATCTTCTCCCAAGTGATTGATGAGACATCGGATGACAACATCCCGGGTCTGTTGAATGGGGATTCCACTCTGCAGAACAGAAAGTCTCAAAATTCTAATACAATGCAAAACTACACATCCAAGCAGAGCTTTCATTTCTTGGAGAAACTTGAGTCAAACCTTTCAATAGAATTTACGTTAGAAAAATTTAACTGGAGTTGGAGTGTAGTGATGTAAGAATAAACCAAAACATGTAAAATGGTGTGCAGAGGATGTGAGAGATTGAGGGACAGAAAACTAAGGAAGAAAAAGCAAGAACTGTTAAGGAAGGCTGGAGGATAGGAGGAGGCATGAGGGAGAGTTGGTGGGGATAAAGATAAGTTATCTGATTAGGAAATGAATATGTAATTATTGATGGTAATAAGCTTAAAGGAGAGAAACGTGAATGAGACAGGTTTAATACCTTAAGTAGAACACTCATTTGTGCCCGATGTCTCTCTCCTGCAGCACCTTTCTTCGTTTGAAACAAGGACAGCAGTTTAGGTGTATAGAAGTCCAACATTGCCATGAATTTTGGCTCAAGATTCAGTGTGGTGATCCTCTGAAACTCTGCACTAACCTGAAAGAGAGAGATGAGAAAAGAAGAAAAAAAGAACTGGTGACTCATCTGTTGTCAAGTCCATACTGAGATGAATAGGATGCAAGACTGTTCCATTATTATTTTTAATAGGATGTACAGTCAGCAACCACTTGATTAGGTACACCTGTGCAATCAAATGCAATCAAATACAACAGCTCTGCCACACATACTTATGATTATTATACTTTGTTTATCATTGAGGACATCGTGGTAAATGGTTTATTGGAGTGCATTATATTGAGCGGTGTCCTTATACTTTTCTCCAACCATTAACATACGTTGAGGGGGACAAAATATTAGGAACACTTTTCAATGTATTGCACTCCAGCACCACCCACTACAACCTCAATGATAAACAAAGCATAATAATCACCTTTCTGACAATGTCAACAAAAACTGAAAATGTATATGTGGCAGAGCTGTTGTATTTGATTGCATTAGATGACACAGGCCTAACTAATGAGTGTGTAACTGTGAAACATGCAGGTTTTCAGTCCACAATATGTGTTGACCACTCTGTAACAACAATTCCAATTACTCACTTGCGAGACATCAAACAAGGCGGGCCATCTGTCCTTGATGTCACTGATGCTCATCTGTAGGGTGACAACCTCATGTCTCCTATGTGCAAAAGTTCTGCACATCAAGTCCTTGATGACTGTGCTCTCTCTCTTCTTTGATTCAGTGATTAGTTGGTTTCGGTCCAGCTCTTGTTGGTCCTTACTGTCTCCTGCAGGATAGTGTGGGAGAAACACCACTTCTCCTTTCCGTGCTTTCTTTATATTCTTTGCAGCAGACCTGTCATCCGGGTGCTTGTTCTTAAGTGAGTTGCAGACAACCTCAGGAAATCCAAGGCTTCGGAGCTTCGACCTGTAATTTCCCATCTTATATTTAAGACTGTACATCCATCCAAGCCAGCCATTACGACTGCCTAGCTCTGTCAGGCATGGATGCTTTCTGACTAAAGCCTCTGCCACCTCACCTATCTGAAGGCCTGTGGGGTAGGGTGTGTAGCTGTACATGTAGTCAGCTAATTTTTCCATGATTTCAGATCGGATCCGAGTATTGTTCAGCACAGTACGATCTTTGACAAACTCTTCATTGGCATTCATCAGTACTGTCTCTGCTGCCACAGAGAAAAGTGGAATGATGATTTGATTTGGCCATGTTGTCGTCTGAGGGCTTCTACGTGGGGATAGGAAAATAGTGTCTTGTGAAGACACTGATGAGGCATCTGTCTGGGAATCTGTCGTTGCATCAGTAGCAGAGCTTGAACTGTCATTCATTATATCTGTCTGGTTTTCAGTCAAAGCAGTCAATGTAAGAACTACAGATGGAATAATCACCACTTTGATTGTCCCCTTGTGTTTAATCTGGTTGGTAGAATGCAGAGTGAAGTAATCACCAAAGTCCTCATCCAGGTAATGCAGGGTAAAATCCTCAATGAGTCCAAATGTCTCTTTTACTGTCTCATGTAACTGTTCTACAGTGCTGGGTATTCCTGAGGACAGTGTAAGCTTCTCACTCCGGTGTTCTATAACAACTTTCAATGCAACCAAATCCATCTGGACAGAAAGAGAAAGAAATTACTCTGTAGGAAGGAAGCAAGGTGTTAGACATTAAAGAGTCAGACTCATCACCTAACACTGGCAAATAATGTGACGTTTCAATGTCACCATGAGTTTTCCTTCCACAAAATATGCTGTCAAGGGATATGTGTCCCCAAGTTCACTCTGCTGTACCAGGGTCATTTTCCCAGAGTGGTCTAACATAAATGCCCTAAAATGTTCATCATACCAGCTGTTAAGCATTTTCACAATGAAACTGACACTGCCATCGACAATAACAATCTGTGAAATCATAACAAAATCAGGTATACCACCAGTTGACCCATAAGGCAAAACCATCCCAGCAGCATATTTAGTTCCATGGAGTATGGCCACATTGGTCAAATTCAAAGAGGTTTGTGTTGGATAAACTGCCTTGAAAGACTGCTGTATTCCTGTATCAAGTATGTCTAATGGAAGAGACGATATTTTTGTGACACACACTGCAGGTTTCAAAGCATTTCCTTGTGAAATGTATGCCATCATCATTTGATGCTTTGAGGCAAGTGACATCAATACATTTCTGAAGCTCTTTGTGTGTCTAATAACTTGCTTAAAGAAGCTATGTTTTGCCTCAAATCGCATAGTCCAGAGGCTAACCAAAGGACCATACCCTCTTATCAAATCAGGATAATGCTCCAAAAAATGGTGCTTTGGAATCAATTTTTGATCTGGGAAAACTTCCAACAGCCTGTGACGATGTTCAGATATCAGCGTGTCTAGGTAGCAAATACTTTCCTCAGTATGAATGGGGGCTACTACAAGCTCAGTTATATCTTTTAAAATCATAAGAACGTGCCATGCTGGATCATTCAGTGGTACAGTTGCACCAATAATAAATGATAATAATCTTAACAATGTCCAGTTTTCACTGGCGTTCCCACCAATACTTTTACGAGAGGCAAAATTCACTGGGATAGGTCCGGGGTGATCCGTTTTATCAGTAAATTTATATGGAAATTGAGTGATGGACTTGTTAAGTTCTGTCAAGGTGAAGTACTTCTTGTGGATGCACACATTAAGACACAGTGCCAGTTCCAAAGGAATTATACCTTCAAAAAGGTCATGAAGAAGGTCTGGTGGGTACCCGGTTACAAAATGGAAATGACTTAATTTCTCTGTGATGGGACAACTTTTCTTCACACCACAACAGTGTACCAGAGCAGGATTTATCTTTACAGACTGAACATGTAAATCATAGTTCTCTTTTGTTCTTAATGGAAAAGCTCCTGAATGTACTTCTTTTTGCTGATAGTCAGAACGGTCGCCAATACAAAACCTACAGATATAATGTCCAGAAAAGTTTTCTACAAGTCCACTTAAAGAATGCGCACCAAGATTGTCTGCTGAAACGCAAAAAACAGTACCTCTGATATTTTTGCCAACCTGAGGCAAAAAAACTCCTTCCCTCTCCAATGTTGTGAGATCCTTCAAAAGAGGCTCAAGAACAGTTTCATAGCCAAATTTTTTTATATGATTTGCTTTACAAAGGAGAGCTAAATTAATTGATGTTAACTGTGATCTCAGTTCAGGTGGTGTATTGGCTAGTGCCCAGTAAACTGCTGTGACTTTATGTTTTTTCCGTGAAGTTCCAAGGGGATTGCAGATTTCAAAATCATCTGCATACAGTATAAGGTAAATACTGAACTCCTCATTAGCATGAAATTCATTTAGCTTGAAATATTTACCATCACGGAAGGATGCAAACTGTGAGTCGTCTGAAGTAGTCTGTTTAGTCAATAACCTGTTTACAATGTCTTCATTTTTCAACAATTACATTACATTACATTTCATTTAGCTGACGCTTTTATCCAAAGCGACTTACAATAAGTGCATTCAACCCTGAGGGTACAAACCAAGAACAACAAGAATCAAGACAGTAAAATTTCTTCGAAATAAAGCAAAACTACAGAGTGCTATAAGTAAGTGCCATTTTAGTGCTACCAAAGTGTTAGTTTTCAAAAGTGGTTAGTTTTTTTTTTTTTTTTTTTTTATTCAAGGTACAGTCGGAAGAGGTATGTTTTTAGTTTTCGACGAAAGATGTGTAAACTTTCAGATGTCCGGATGTCGAGTGGGAGCTCATTCCACCATTTAGGAGCTAGGACAGCAAACAGTCGTGATTTTGATGAGTGTTTAGCTCGCAGTGAAGGAGGAACGAGTCGTTTAGCTGAAGCAGAGCGGAGAGAACGTGCTGGTGTGTAGTGTTTGACCATGTCCTGGATGTAAACTGGACCTGATCTGTTTACAGCATGGTATGCGAGTACTAGTGTTTTGAATTGCAGTAAGGATTGAAGAACAGGCACATATTGAAAGCTGCAATTCTCCTCTGGATCCAAAATATACTCTACTGGTTCAATTACACTGAAGTTGTCCTTATAATACTTTACCCTCTTAAATTTAGAAGAAAAGGGACCATCAGGACCCAAGGCTGCAGTAAAAGGATTGGAGTGACAGAGTTTGTCTACCAATTCACTAACAATAGCTTCATCAACAGCACAGTTATTCTTTGTAAAAATATCACTCACTAACTTTGGAATGTACTGAGTGGATGATTCGCAGATAAACTGAAGCTGTTCCACTAAGTCATCAACACATTTGCCAGAGACATTATAGATGCCTTCCAATTTTAACAAGAGAGAACCGACATTTTTCACAATTTCACCTTTAGTGTCCCTTTCACAACCCAACTCTAAGGTGGTATCACTATCCACATGACAATATGATTCCAACACTGGAAAGTCAATTTCGTTCTCAGTAGCAACAGGATGCTCTGCGATCACATCAGTCTTAAAGTCTTTCAATGAATGGGACTTGTGTTTTCTACTTCTGTGTGTTGCATAAGTCCCATATATGTTTGTCTTGAAATCACATCCGTTAAAAGCACATTCTATGGTTTCATGTCTTTTCAAGTGGGAATTAATATGCTGAAAATAGTCTTTTGTACTAGGATAACATGAGTTGCAAATTTGACATCTGAAAGAATGCACACCTTCACACTCTTCAGTTTCCTGTGAATTGTGGGATCTAGACAAGTGTGTACGCAGGCCACCCCATGTCTTGAAGGAGCAAGGACAGCTTAAATGAAGACAGGGTACAGAATAGCCACGACCAAAAGTACCGTGCTTGACGCGATAATGCTTGAGAAGCTCCCCTCTTGAAGAATCCTCAAATGTGCAGAGTTTGCATTGCCATCTCATGAGCCACACCTTAAAAAGGATGATAAAAAACAGAGTTACAATACGGAGCAAAAAGACTGATTTAATACCATTTCCATTCATGTACATAAAATGTTTTATCAGACAGATCTATCAAAATGATGCATTAATTAATGGCAGAAACCTCCCGACAGAGAAAGTCGATTTACGGCCAAACCGTTGTAACTATCACTGAACCACTGGTAGCACGAGGCTTTCCTGATCGTGTAGGGGGCCGTGCACACTGAAGGCGACTCAAGAAAAAGCGTCGCTAGCAAAACCATTGTTACGCCGGGAACACACCGGACGCGGAAGCGACGCCGAAGCGTGGCGTTAATCCCCAGAGCGCTGGTGCTTGGTTGTTCACATCGGACTCGCATTTCCCCACGCCGGTCATCCTGCCGATTCTGCTCCGTGATCACACATACAGCCCAGTCTCTCTTTTTACCTATATGACATGTGTGGCTGTAGTGGATGGGCAGAGGGGGGCATTCAATAATGTGGTTGGTAAAAGTGGTCAAATAAAAACTCAAAGACAACAGACTTCTAAAACTACTTCTCCACTTCAATTATTAATTTAATGTCATCCATGGATGACATTAAATTAATCATATATCATATATCTATATCATATCTTATATCATATATAATCATATATTAATCATATCCTGATATAGGTCATTTTTTATCCAGGTAATATATATCATGCTGTAGCACATTTTTGCAGTCAATTTAGTGAATGAATAGTCTATATAAAAGGATCAAAAGGAAAGGCTTATTACATTTTGAATTAAATGACTAAATACCTGATCAATACAAGTATTGACTCATTTTTGTCATTTTATTTAAAACATTTGTGCAAATCTTTAATTAAACATGTAAATATAAAGTATAATTGTATGAAAAATAAAAAGGTAATGAGTAAAAGGCAGCGCTGCCAACTCTCATGCACTGACATTGTGAGAATAAAGTTTTAATCGGCCTGTCTCTTTGGGGCCCTCTCTGTGTGCATCCATGCCTTGTCACGTTTCTTGACTTCACTTAACATAAATACTTGTTTTTCTAAAATAAAATAAAGACAGTCTTTCTTGACCTGACATATTTAACTGTTAACACTGTAATGGCAAAACTTACTATTTATGATCTACATTGTTTATAAATGTAACTATTAAATTCTTTTCAACATGTTTTATGAACATTGTACCTGTTGTTCACAGCATTAGAGAAGCAAGGAGTGGTTTTACAAAACAAACCAAGTGTATAACACCACATGTAGGCTGATATCATGTCATGAGTGAAACAGTGGAGTGGGGCGAGTGGTCCGCAACAGTTCTACTGCTAGGCGCCCGCGGGCGCTGAGGTGCTCCGCGAGAAGGACCCGAGTCCGCCCGGCACGCGGCCAGAGTCGCCGCCGCAGACCGCGGTACCCGGTCCCCTCCGACCGGTCCCCGCCTTCCGTACCGGCGACGGACACAACCCCTCGGTCCAAGAGAAAGAAAGCCCCGTACCAGAGACGCCGCGGACAAGGACCCCCTCCCCCAAACTACGTCGAGGCGGACCGCACACCGATCCCCCGGCTGCGTGGAGAGGAGAGCGCCGGGGCGACCGCTCCCCCAGCCGCGATAATAATTTCCCACGGCACACCTGACGATCTCTCAACTAAATATATATTTTACTATTAATGACAAAATAGTAACGCACAGTGACTTGGACAAGTAATTTTAATCTGATTACTGGTTTGGAAATAGTAACGCGTTAAATTACTCGTTACTGAAAAAAGTGGTCAGTTTAGAGCCGGCATCACTGCCACCGTCTAATCATTGTGCAGCTGCGGACAAACTCTGTATTTTCACCGCTTGTTTCTACTGTTCTTTAACGAAGTCACTCACCGGCTGCTTCACGTGACCGCGTCCTGCTCTCCACATGTCTGTCGCACTGAGTCGGTGTCGGTGGCCGGCGGAGCCCCGGGCCGTGTGTGTGAGCACGTAGTGTGCGCATGCTCTGCGCTCGTGTATGGCAAGGCCGGTTCTCCCGCGCGTGGTATTACACATGATGGCTTTCCTACACTATGTCGAGTCGACTGGAGTGAACGTAAGTTATGACCATAACTATGGATCTATGAGACCGACCGATGACCGTCACCACGGTCTTAACACGAATGATGTCCTCATCTCCCTATCCTCGAGACCAAATATCAACAATGTCACGTGAGTGACCTTAAGGGGGCTGGGCTCACCGCCCATAAAGCTCCCCGGTGAGCGCGGCCGCCTCCTCCTTGTCTGAACGCCTCAGCCCGTTCTGAGTGACAAAAGAGGGTGACGGTCATCGGTCGGTCTCATAGATCCATAGTTATGGTCATAACTTACGATCTATTTCGACCTCCCTCAGACCGTCACCACGGTCTTAACACGGATGACTAGTATCATCAGGGTCGCGAAGAACGGAGGACTCTACCGCCTCATATCCTCGCCCAGCAGCTGAGAGCAGCACTGCGGAAGCCATTGGTGTGGGGGAAGCCACATTGACCCTGTAGAATCTAGAGAATGTGCAGGGAGCACTCCATGTTGCTGCTGCACATATTTCTGAAAGAGGGACCCCCTTTAAAGCAGCCCAGGAAGTGGCCATACCCCTGGTGGAATGAGCTACCAAGGAATCTGGGACTGGTATGTTCTGCCCAGAATAGGCCTCAGCGATAGTATTAACGATCCAATGGGACAAACACTGTTTAGACACAGGGTGGCCGACTTTCTTACCCCCAAAACAGACAAATAACTGAGAGTATGAGCCCCTCAGAGACTTTGTGCGTGCAATATAAGCCTTCAGTGCCCTTACTGGGCACAACATAGGCAGGCCGGCTTCCTCCTGTAGTAGAGCCGGATCAGGTTGAAAAGTGCTGATCTCGATCACCTGATTTACCGTCTGATGGTTTATGACCTTAGGCAAAAACGAGGGGTTTGGCCACAGAGACACACCTGAGTCACCTGCCCTCCATCTTAGACAATCGTCACTTATAGACAGAGCATGCAATTCACTCACCCTTTTGGCAGAGCATATAGCCAGGAGGAAAGCTGTTTTGTAAGATAGAGACTTAAGGCTGGATTGCCCTATGGGTTCAAAGGGAGACTGCATCAGGGACCGTAATACCAAGGGGAGTTGCCACGATGGAGCCCTGGGAGCCCTGCTTGGTCGCAGGCGGTGTGCTCCCTTAATGAACTGAGACACTAGAGGGTGTCTACCAACTGTAACATCTCCCACTGTCTCATGGAAGAAAGAGATTGCGGCAGTGTATACCTTAATGGTGCTAGGTGCCCTGTTAGAGTCCAAAAGTGACTGAAGGAAACGGAGAATCAGCTCAATAGGACAAGCGGCTGGATTTTCCTGTCTGTTGCGACACCATGTAGAAAACACACTCCATTTATGGCCATAGTTAGCCCGAGTGGAGGGAGCCCGGGCATTGTCTATGGTCCTCAGGACAGCCTCATCTAACCTTTGAGAGAGGTACTGAGAAGGGGCCAAGCCCAAAGCTGCAGGATGTCTGATCTGGGGTGCCATATCTGAGCTTCTGCCTGTGAGAGGAGGTCTGCCCTGACTGGCAGGGCCCATGGTTGACCGTGAACCAGGCGAAGGAGCGTTGGGAACCAATGCCTCCCTGGCCACCTGGGGGCTATTAACAGCACCTCGTAGTGGCCCGAGGCAACCCGGTTGAGTACCTGGGGAATCAGAGGGAATGGAGGAAAAGCGTACAACAACCCTTCCGGCCATTCTTGAGATAGTGCATCTAGGCCTAGGGGACCTCCCTGGTTTTCCAGAGAGAACCACATCCTGCAGTGGGTTGTCTCTGCTGATGCGAATAGATCGGCCTGAGCCGTGCCAAACCGACTCCATAGGAGGGATACAACCTCTGGATGAAGTCTCCATTCTCCTGGGAGAGGACCAGTCCTGGACAAGAGGTCTGCTGCTCGATTTACAATCCCTGGGATAAAGATTGCTTTGAGTGAAGCCAGATGCTGAAAAGCCCAAAACCGAAGTTTCTGTGCCACCTGGAGGCAACGCAGGGACCTTGTGCCTCCCTGGTGATTTATATGATACACAGTTGAAGTGCTGTCTGTCCTTATCAAGACATGCCTGCCCTGGATGGAGGAAAGGAGAGCCTTCAGAGCAAGGTGAACCGCTCTCAACTCCAGAACATTGATGTGTTCGCCACCCCAAGGGGGTATCCACGGGCCACGCACCATTCTGCCTTCCCAGACTGCTCCCCAACCTGTGAGGGAAGCATCTGTCGTCACCACTGTCCTCCTCGAGGGAATGTTCCCAAGGGGGACTCCTTGGAGCAAGAGCACCCGGTCTGCCCATGGGCGTAAGGCTTGGAGACATGTGCGTGTCACACGAAGTTTCACGTGTCTGTCCAGCTTCGGGTTGAGCTTGAAGGCATTCAGCCACCTCTGAATTGGCCTGGCCCTGAGGAGGCCCAGAGGAACAACAGCTGCTGCGGCTGAAATCATCCCCAGCATCCTCTGAAAGCTGATAAATTGTAGCTGCCTGCCGAGACGGAATCGTTTCCGGAAGACTAGCATCTTCCTCACCCTCTGAGATGTGAGGGATGCAGACATTGTAAGGGAATTCAAGCAAAGTCCCAGAAAAATCACCTGCTGCCTTGGCTCGAGGTTGCTTTTCGTCACATTTACCTTGAAACCCAAGGACCGTACATGCGACAACACCCTCTGGGTATCCTCTACAACTTGGCCAAGAGATGGAGCACAAATCAGCCAGTCGTCCAGGTAGGGAAGGATTTTTACTCCTGACAACTGGAGAGGAGACAAGGCCGCCCCAACCACTCTGGTGAACACCCTTGGTGAGAGGGAAAGGCCAAATGGCAGGACCTTGAACTGATAGGCTTGCCCCTGGAATGCAAACCGAAGAAAAGGTCTGTGGTTTGGACAGATGGGCACATGGAAGTACGCGTCTTCCAGGTCTATCGAGGTGAACCACTCTCCTCTTTCGATAGATTCTAAGATCTGACCCGTGGTCAGCATCTTGAAAGGAAGTACCTTTATGAAGGCGTTTAATCGCCTTAGGTCCAAGATGGGACGTATTCCGCCATCTTTTTTCGGCACGAGGAAATACGTGGAGTAGAAGCCAGTGAGCTGTTCGTCTGGATCTACTTTCATAATTGCATCCTTCTGCAGAAGGGTTAAAATTTCCTGTGCCAGGATTTGAGCCTGGACTGGGTCCGTGACAATCGTCATGCGGATCCTGGAGTAAGGGGGGGGCCGCCGCCGAAACTGAATTCTGTACCCCTTTGATACTGTAGCAAGCACCCATGGGTCTGACACAGTTTCTTCCCAGCTGTCCAGGCATAGCCGAGAATGAAGTTCGGCGGGTGTCCCCCCACCCCTAGGCTGTACCGCCCCGAGGTCCTTGACCTCTGGGGGGGCGCCTCCTCTGGGGAGCACCTCTAGTTGAAAAACGGGGATAGAACCCACGTCGACTTTGTGAAGGCTGTTTGGAGTCACCAGAGGCTGTGAATCCTGTAGCCTGTCGCCTGTCATTCACCCATGGCTCCTTACGGGCCCAGGATGATGATCGGTGGGGAGGCTGGGAGCCCCTAAGTTTATACCTGGTAGACGCAGCCCCTCTGAAAGTGCGCTGTACTGACTCTCTGGTACGCCGAGACTGTTCAGCCTTATCTAACACACCCTGGGAGTCAGGATGAAAAACATGTGCCGGCACGACTGGCATATTGGTCAGTTCTTTCCTGATATTCTCGGGAAGAGTTGTCTGTGCCAACCAGATCTGCCTCCGAGCTACCATGGCAGATGACATAGCTGCACCAATGTCCCTTGTTAACTGGGAATGAGTGACCAGGGCAGAGTCTATCAGGCTCATGGTGTCCTGGTCCTCTGGGTTGGCTGTTCTCCTAAGAGCTGCCAATAAAATGGCGAGTGCATTGCCCGAGCGGGCTGCTCGTGTGGCTGCATTATAAGTCCGAGACACCAGTCGGTCTGACTTATCACACTCTTTCAGGGGACAGCGTGGATTGGTGGTTACCCGCTCTGGACCCAGAGATGTTAAGGCTGCCATCTCCCGCTCAACTGGAGGCATATCCCCCATACCTGTTTCAGGAGCATACTGATTCTTAGTCAGTCTCCGGCAACCTGCATTGAACTGAGGTGCCCCACTTGGGATGTTCCATGCTTTCCTGAGCATGTGCAAATAGTCACCAGCCACAGGTACAGTAACTGATTGCTGGGTCTGAGTGATGCCGGCCCAAATCCCATCCATTGGAGCAGGAGCCTCAGTTGGAACATTGAGCCCCACAATTTTTGCCGCACTTGAAACCCTTGAGATGACGTCCATGGGTGAAGGCTCACTTTCACCCATGTTGCTGAGGTTGGACGCCCCCTCACATTGTGTGGATTTAGGCTGTTTTAGCCCAGCAGCACCCTCAGACTGCCCATCACTTTCAAAAAGGGAATTTTGAGCATAGAGAGAGAGAATGTCAGGGTGAACCACATTCTCCTCCTGATAGGAGGGTAACCTGTCCGGGGAGGAGTGCCCATGCCTCGATGCCCTAGCTGTTGTGGCCGGGTACTGGGCCTCAACTCTACCCAACCTGTCTGACAGACCACGTATGGCCGCTAGGATTTGCAGCTGAGTGTCATCATGCTGACCAGCTGGGTTCTGTGAAGGTTTTGGAGCCTGTGTCTCTCTTGAGTCCCGCCTGCGAACAGGGGTGTGCTCATGCCCACGTTTTCGGGGGGCTTTCCTTGAGGTGTGTCCCCTTTCATTTAGTTTGGCTGGTAGAGGCTGCACGGCCCCAGCACGAACAGACTGCTCCACCCATCTGGCTCTTTTAACACGCTCCTCCACAGGCAGTTCCACTGCTGCCACACAGGGGTTCTCAATATCATCCATTAAATGTGCCATGCCCAAACAAGTCGGGCATTCACGGTGGCCATCTCGGGGATCCATGATACCCCGGCAATAATGGCACAAATGTGAGGACATTTCTGTGTTACTTTTGTGATTTAAGAATAAATATATAAACAATAGCGCCCAGCAGCTACGGATAGCTGGTAAAGGGGATCTTATAAACAGGCTAATCACAGCTGGCCAATATCACATAAAATGAAGGAAGGGGTGAAATAACTAATTCACCTGAAAATGCCCACTGTATGCCTGCAATGGCAGAAAACAAGGGGGGTGGGGGGGTGGAGAGAGAACAACATCCCAGCCACTGCGAACAGGGCTTTAAGGGAAACAAAATAGCACCTACAAAGGGTGATAACCAATAACCAACTGTATTTTATACAGGGAACACAGGCAAACAATCCCACCTGCTGCGCACAGAGGCGAAAAGGGGACACTACCTGGCCTCAAACACGGTTTATTTATTCATTTTTGAAAGGCAAATAAACGTGAAAAGGTTGGCTTTAACTCACCTCCACTCATTGTGTGCGAACGCACGAGGGGGAGTTGGAGAAACCCCACTCCCTGCGGACAGCGAGTTACGGGGTGCCTTTTTCAAGGGGGGTGGGGGGGTGGAGAGAGAACCACATCCCAGCCACTGCGAACAGGGCTTTAAGGGAAACAAAATAGCACCTACAAAGGGTGATAACCAATAACCAACTGTATTTTATACAGGGAACACAGGCAAACAATCCCACCTGCTGCGCACAGAGGTGAAAAGGGGACACTACCTGGCCTCAAACACGGTTTATTTATTCATTTTTGAAAGGCAAATAAACGTGAAAAGGTTGGCTTTAACTCACCTCCACTCACTGTGCGTGAACGCACGAGGGGGAGTTGGAGAAACCCCACTCCCTGCGGACAGCGAGTTACCGGGTGAGGAGGGGGGGGGCCCCCCCCCGATCCAAATCAGTTTTAAGGGATAGATTATTTATTGATTAAGCTTCCCAACTTTTCTACTCACTCCTGTAAGAGAACAAACTCTGTATGGACACAAACAGCACGAGATAAACAATACTTACCCAAAGCTGTGAACATGAGTAGTTAGTGCCAGGTGCAGCTAATTAAGCTGCCTGAAACAAAGAGCAGAGCTTAACACATGCAGTGTAGCCCTCTGCCTCACTTTTAGAGAAGGGGAAAACCACAAACAATCCTCAGGGACACAAGGCGCCTGCACAAAAGTGTCGGATTGATAAAAGTGGAGTCCCAAAATATCTTACTTACCTGTCGGTCTCGGATGAGGCGAGTGAAGAAAAGAGGAGGCGGCCGCGCTCACCGGGGAGCTTTATGGGCGGTGAGCCCAGCCCCCTTAAGGTCACTCACGTGACATTGTTGATATTTGGTCTCGAGGATAGGGAGATGAGGACATCATTCGTGTTAAGACCGTGGTGACGGTCTGAGGGAGGTCGAAATATATCGCCGCGCACGTTCATCATTCGTATTCTGATTCGTAACTTCAGCGTTCACAAAACATATGAACGTGTTCAATGCATAACCCTGGTCCTCTCGCACAACTCTCTGAGACCCGATGAACTGAACACGCAGCTTTGTAAAACACACAGGGCTCGAGACAAATCTACTTCGGTTTGCAGATTTACTCATAAAATCTAATGAAGTGATGATTCTAAAACAAAATGCTGATGTTATGCTGAGTGCTCTAGTGCTCTACTTACCGGCGAGTGGAGTCCTCCAAGTGATTTTCACCGGGCGTCTCCAGACTGTTCTGTTGCTTGCTTCATGCAAAAAGCAGGGTAGATTTCCCATGATTCCACTGTTTTTGCGCGCAAATGGTGGCATGACGTTCTGCTTAAAAAACTACTCAATTTCTTAAGTTGTTGTTAGAGATGAAGACTATTGAATTAGAGTGAGTAATAATTAAAGTTCTTGAAACCGATTGGTATGATTGCTCCATACTCAAATATTCTGACTGGTATTTACTTAAAATATAATTGATATCTTAAAATTATAATCTGTTTGTCAAATACTAATTTATTTTCTTAAATAAACTTAAATAATAGATGTAAATATGATGCAAAATTAACTGTTGGATTTTTAAGCATTTATTTTGATATGTCCAACTCAAATAATCAGTTTTGTGATTTTCAGAGATTTTATTAAGATAATATACTTTTTTATTATTGTGATATATACTGAAGCCCTGAATGACTTTTTAGAGTGTGAGGCAGAATTTGAGAAAAGCTGAACTTTGCAAGCAGCAGCCGATCAAATCGCGTTCAAGCAAATACTCAACCATTGGAATCGAGAGCGGAAGCAGAAGTAGTTAATGAGTCGTATTTATCTGGTTGCAGAGTAGAGTGCGGCTTCGGCAGCAATTTTCTGTCAAAATTCGACCCAAGCCTGATGTTTTACCGAATTACCGGCACGTGCAATGTAAGAAAATCGTGACACAGACGTAAATCTCTTTTTGTCCAAACCTGGCCTGACTCTGGGCTTAGATTGGGTGTCCACACTCTGTGGGATATTCCAATGGCCACTGTCGAGCCATCAAAGCATAGACTGCATATCAAGATGGATGATGTGTCCTCTCTTCCTCCCATTATCTTTAAATGAATCCTGTTTTGACTTCACTTTTGGAGAGCTGTCATGTTGTCCATCTTTATATACTCTCAGCATTCATTGTGTTTGTGCTGAGTAACTCTGGCAGCTGTGTCAGAACAGCTTGTGAATTCAACATACGTCTCCTTTTGTGATGGTCAATTGGTGAAAATGGAGCTCATCACAATGCAACAGTATAAACCCAGGCATCAATTTTGAACGTTTGTGTCGACAGCAGACGTTCTGCCTCAGAACAGCCTCTCAGTACCACTCTTAAGTCATTTATTTGATTTAAACTTGCAGATCCCTTCAGCTTAAAGTTTAATTCATCCTTTGACTCAAAGTTTTGGGCCCGCATTCGTTTTGGGAAATGCAAATGAACTCTCGGTGACTTCCCGGCCCATGAACTCACGCCGCCCTCCTGCTGGATTTGTCCTCGTACTAACCCCTTGTGAGGTGAGCAGGAAAGCAAGCGTCCCGAGCTGAATCCTCTGATGACCCACTATTTGGCTTCCTTCTCAGCTTGAACAGAGAAACCTCATGTTTCTCTTTCGGAGTCTGATTCTACAGTTAGAGATATCGCAGCCATTGAATAATTTATGCTGTTTTTGGGGGGGACAATGTGAAGATTTCTCAAATAAATGTAAGAATTCAACTTTTTGCAAAAGAATTTTGTCCAATGAAAGATTTGTTGTTTTGAATTTATTCATAGAATAATGATTTCTGTCAGAATCAGAATCAGAAGATATTTATTGCCAAGTAGGTTTACACCTACCTGGAATTTGCTCTGGTTATTGATGCATACAATGAACATAGAAACATAAAAACACAATAAATACACCACACATAAGAAAAACAATAATAATAATAAAAAACAATATATATTTACTCACTATTTACTTCTCATTTACTAAATTTTTCTAATATTTATACAAAGTAACATTTATTTAGACATAAACATATCTATATAAAAATATATAAAAGACATAAAAAGTGAGGTAAAAGTGAAATCGGAAATGCAAAATGCTAAACAGTGAACAGTGTCAAATTGCAATATGCAATTTGAGGATCATATAAGGAAAGCCCATCCTAGATATTATGTTAATTATATTATAAAGTAAGTCAGTGTTTTGAAGTTGTACAGAGTATCTGAATTGCAAGATTTCTGACCAGATTGTTGTTGAGTGTGTTCTTCATATGTGAAAAGCAAACTGCAGAGAAACCCTGGACCTGTTTGAATTGACATTCTCCAGAGGTCATGTCTGAAAACAGCTAAAGAGAGTGAGTGGTTTGGTTCAGCTAAAAGAAACTGTTTGGCCAAGGTCAGGACATGATCTTGATTTGGATTAAAGTGGCTATTATCAATATTTTACTCTACCATATCAATATATTATTGATAATACACCATGGCTGCAGTGTTCAGCTCTAAAATCAGCTTGTTCGTTGCCAGACTAGTTGGTTTCTGCTGCTCCCAGAACGCCACAAAGATAGTTAAGTGTTTTAGTTCTGAAGCTGTGGCGTTTCCCATTGAAACATCACTGCATGTCTGTTGCATGAAAACACATATGCAGGGTCATAGTTTACATTTGAGTAATGACATTAAAAGCAAGAAATATCCAGAGAGAAAAAACCCACGACCCGTGAACATAATTTCAACTCCATGAGGCAGAATATATTATTCAAGAGCACTGGCTAAACTGCATTTCATGTCAGCGGTGCCTCATCTGTGTACACTTGTTTGATGATTTATTCACTTGGTGCCGGCCTGTTAGTGTGACACATCTGCGAGCGCCCATGCGTGTGCAGAGGTTGTGGGGGAAAACGAGAGGTGGAGCTTCACCATGACCTTGCAAACAGGCTTTCTGTTTAGCTGTTCAAGCCACAAGTGTGGTCAGTGGACTAAAGGTTGTTTCATCTTCCCAAATTTAGATATTTAATGACCTTTGGAATTAGTGTTGGCCGTGTTCCGGCGTCTTGTGATCAAACAAATCTTTTGATGCTGCTTTTTTCCACAGTTTGTCATCTGCAACTTCTTTTTTTTACAGCTTATTTCGGGAATTTGGATGAAGATGTCCCACAAGATTCAGCTTATAGCTTGCAATAACAAGATGACTTTGGATATGGGAGTTTTTCAAACAAGTCATTACAGCACAGATTACCAATATTACATTTGGCATGATAAAATAAATTGGGTTTCTTAATTACAGGCACATTCCGTGTTAGACTGGCCGTCGTAATCAGCCTCATGATCAGCATTTGCTCTCCATCTCATTTTCATTCTCTCTCAGTCCGTCTGTCTTCCTCCTGCACAATCACTGTTTTCTCTGCTTAGGATTTAGAAAATATCTGACAACTATCCAGCCAGCTTCCTGTTTAACATGCTTCAAACTACTCTTGCCGTCTGTCTTCTTGTTCCCCTGAGAAATGGCTTGTATTGTTCTAAAAAGCAATCAGGGAGTCTTTCTGTTGAAGCGATGCTTTTCTGCCATTTAATGGCATGTATCATGATAGGGTAAATGTAGGACGACCACTCTACCCCTCAGCCACAGCCGCCCACAGGGTATCAAAATGAGATGTGCCCGTCGTACGATGAGAAGTTAAGGTAGAAGTTGTCGAACTCGCCTTTGTATTGTTTGAATGTGGATTCGTTTTTTCTGTGTTTGTCTCCTGTCGGAGAAGCATTTTCTATTTCATTCACAAGTTTGCCTTCGCTGCAATTTTCCCAATTACCTGACGGAAAAATTGAAAGAAAAAAAGTATCCAAATAAAATGACCTACCTGGCAGGAATGCTCAATAACAAAAGAGCGTAATTGTGATCTTGTTTGTCCGGAATCATTACCTGCAAACACCAGCGCCGTTATTAAAGCCAGCGGACAAAAACTCTGGAGATGTCAGCTGAATATTAAATAACAGATGATTGAAAAGATGATGACAAAGAACTGTTTGAGGCATAACCAAGACTGCTCATGTGTATGGATAAGGGGGGTTATTACTGCTGGAGAAAAGGATGGGATGGTACAGTCGGCTGTACATGTGTGTTAATGTGTGTCCGTCTTCTGGTTGGAATTCCCTTGGCCTTGGAAAGAAGTGAAAGCTCTCCACCTCTTATTACTGTTAAGTTGCCTTTAGAGGGGCACTAAAGAAATGTTCAGGGGAGAGTTTGCTCCACGGTGAAATTAATGAGGCTTGAGGAAAAATGTCCTTGAAACATTATGAATGTTAGAACTTTCGAAACCGGGGAACAAATGTCCCAATAGTTTAAGAAACTGACTTCTGCATTACCCTGATTTATGGGAGTTGTAGACTGTCAGTCATGCAGAGCAACAGTTTTCTATGTTCCCTGTTCAGATTTTAATGTTGATGCATTTGAACTCTGTCTTTGAGTAGCAAGGTTGAATTCTCATATTTGTTCAAATACTGAAATTATGAAACATCAATCAGGATAAAAAGTCACACGGACCAAACCCACTGAAATGTCTATGGGTTCCAGCCTGACGACCCCCAAAAGGATAATAACATAAATCTGAAAATATACCAAAAAATAAGCTCTTACTGGGAAAGGAAACTTTTTTTACTTCCAGTTATCATATTATAAATTATAAGCATTGAAATTAATGTTTAGTGAGGTTTTTTTACTGTTATACTTTTACTGATGTTCAAGAGCAGTACCAAAACAGCAAACACATCCTGCCCTGCCTTCCTGTTGCTTCTTGCTCCTTCATCCCCCATTTACTCACAGGGTCCCCCGTGGGTCTGCCAGGCCCAGGAGCCATGTCAGATCCTCTGTTAAGTCTCCCCTCCCTGCGGCCGTCATCCTGCACCACGACTCCCATCCACTTATCACTTCTTATGAGTTTCATATTGAGTAATCCTTGTCAGAGTCCAGCAGTGAGAGGGAGAGGAGTTGTGCAGGCTGACTGATGGCCACTGGGAAGAAAGATCCCCTGTGGTGCTCAGCGTTGCTGGGCTCAGTCTATTACTAAAGGTTCTACTGTGTTTATCCAGAAAGGCATAGAGGGGGTGAGAGGAGTTGCACTTCTTGGTATTTGTAGTTCAATCTGTTTCTTTAAAGAGTGCAGGCGAAAGGCGAGTCCACCACTATTTTGGTTTTTGTAATGATGTTGAGCTGCAGGTTGTTCAGCCCACGCTGTTTCCACAAGCTAACCCGACAGCAGCAGAGAAATGAGTGGCCCGAGGTATGAGGTGAAGAGGGTGAACTGGAAGGGTTACAGGGCTGGTCCCTGAGGAGCTCTGGTGCTGCCCACTACACTTTCTGAAGTTCATGTCCCTGCAGGAAGACTCTGATTCAGCGCACTAGGGTCCCAAAGGAGAAGAAAACAAGTTTCTGCTATGCAAAATTATGTTTATTTTTACAGATTTGTCTCAAAGCTTTTCTACTATTGAAATTGGAGTATAAATATTTCAGGCCAAAAAATCCTCAAAAACTATGCACCACAGGATTTCTTACCAGAATCCCTTTGAGGAGCTCAGAGGAGCCAGGGTCTTAATTATGTTCAGGGTAGATTGTTGTACCCCCCCCCCCCCCCCAGAAAGTCTCTGCTCGGGGGAAGTAAACTTTGTGTTGGCTCAGAAGTTTTGGAGAAAAACTCAACTCACTGAAGTTCCTCTGCTTAGGAGGTTATGTTTTCATTGCCGTTTGTTTGTCTGACTTATAGCAGGATTACGAAAAAACTACATAATGTATTTTATTGAAATTTGGTGGTAAAGTGGTTTATTGGCCAAGGAAAAAGCCATTCAGTTTTGGAGTGGACTCAATTAGTGGGGTGGATGCAGGATTTAGATTTTACAACATTTTCGTGAATTTGAAATCTTGATTCTAAAAGCAGTAGAGTGCTTAGTGCCGCTTTTTTGAATTTAGGTGAACTGTGGGACCTTGGCGGAGGTTTGCACCATTCTAGTTTGTATTGTTATGTATCTATTATTTAAAAAATACCAGTTACTGTCCACATGTTGCTTTGCTTGTAATTTGTGGCAATTTTTATGTTTGATGGACCGATGGCAGATGACAGAGTCCAGGCTTCATTGTCCGGTTTTCAAGGTCATAGCATTTACATGTGTTACAAAAATGGTGAAATGTCACCGTTACGCTTGTCATACATCAGTAAACTAATTTGCTTAATCTCCTTTACCATCTTTTTAGAAGGAAACAATACGAGAGGAGGCTGAGCTACAGTGAAAGCACATGGTTGTGAATTTATTTCTTATTTAGATGATAAAAAAACATGTAAAGTGGCCCGCCGGCATCCTTTCATCTATAGATGCTTACTATTATGCGGGTGAATTCATTAAGGGGGCCCGTAGAGATAACTTGTTTATCAGGTGATCACATGTTCATCATGCTGTGATGTATAATGCACTATCAGAGCTTACATTGAACATGCTGATAACATGCAGTTTAACACAGTGTGGGTTATTCTTTGTCCTTTCTTCTCCTTCAACAACAGAGCGTACAAACTCTTGTAAAACAGACATGATTCAGTCTGAATATTCTCTCAGATAAAAAGATCAGATTCCCTATAGGGCAGTTGTTATGTTTTATTTATGTGTTTACCTCCGTATTTTTACTTCAGACTAAAAATAGCTGAAATATTGCTTTGCTGACACAATTAATGCTCCAACATCCAACCTGTGTCATCGCTGCTCGTGCTCCTGTTACATCAAAGCTCACTCGTGTCACTCTCCCTCGCAGCTCTGCAGCATTTAAAAGCACCGCTTTCTCTCTGAAGCAGTGCAATAACGTCCCATGTGTCATAAAGTGGAGCGAAGATGTGTTCGCCCCGGGAGCACACTCACTAAATGAAAAATATGCTAATTACTACATGCATTGCAAAGATATGTAATTCCTCTCTAAGTGACTGGCAGTCACTTGCATGTGCACAGCCACACACTCTAATCCTGTAGTAACACCACATGCATTCATACATATTTACATTAAACAAACACACAGAATTATTCAGTTCCCTCTCTTTCCTCTTTAACCTCCCTCTTTTTTTTTTTTTTTTTTTATTGATCCCACTGATTGAGCTTTTGTAGTGTGAGCTGTGCCCGGAGGGAAGTTCTGCCCTTTGTGCTCTTTGGGAAAACTCCTGCAAAGCTTCTAAGCATCCTCCTCAGATGCAGTTTCCCTTTGTTCAATATCTACAATTCATATCATCCACTCTGTATGTATCGCATATGGCTCAGCCCTACAGCAGTTTTTTTTCAGTTTTTCATGCTTTACATGCATGTACAGGCTCATCGAGTCTCAGCGTCTGCTCTTCAGCAGCAGGCCTGGGATCAAGCGCTGTCACCACTGTGCTGGTGTACTCATTGGTGATGAATCAAAGTCTGTACACAAGTAAGTCCTTACAGGCTGCAGATGGGTGACATTTTGTAGCTGAACCAGTGGGACCTCCCCAGTGGAAGCAACAAGTGGCAGGAAATCAAAGGCAGGTAATCAATACAGTATCACACGGGCCCACTGCCCCTTAAATGATTGATGAGTGGCTCGGTGGAGGGGAGCAGGAGAGGAGGAAAAATAAGGTTTCACCTGTGGATTCCTTTGCTTGGGGCACAACAAGGACGTCAGAGGCACCAAACTGAAGATGAGTGTGTTTCTATCACGTTTGAATTAAGATGCTGTTTGTCTACAACTATCTTGAAAAGTGCTCCAGATAAGCCTGTTTAAACAAACCCTTGCACATGTTACACAGGCTGCTCTGTGACATTACTCAAACACACCTGCAGTAAGGTGGCCTATTTAACCTGCCAATGCTGTGACCATTATTTACCTCCGTTAGCCGGTGCTCCATAGCCCATTAGCAAATTAGCTCATTGCTGGGCTGCAAACAGGCAGTTTTTACCCCGTCTGTCCTGCACATGAACTTCTCCCAAAGTAAGGATTCAACTTTCAGTGAGAGGACTCTGGCATCTCTACCTCACTCCACCGAGCTCCTGTCACTGTTTCCTGCTTCTCCCGTCAGTTTCTGACTTGTTGCCTTGGCTCCGGTCCATCTTAGTTTTTTTTAGCTCGCCAAATCTCAGAAACTCTACGATTGCTTTTGGTGGCTCGTCGGGTGACAACTCCCAATACATTTCTTTCAAATATGAACTGCCTCCTCAAGGGAACATTGCTTTGTGTATTTCTCCTGCTTTGTTAATTTGGAAGAAATGAAAAGAAATCCACAGAGAAATTCACTTTTATATTGCAGTAAAGTTTTAGTCACAGCTTGTAAAGCACCTTTCCAATAATATTAAAATAGCTCACTACAGTTTATATTTCATCATTTGACCGAAGCCATGTGGGAAATAGAAACTTCTCTAGCTGTAAGATAGCAGAGCCAATTATCCATACATTGTAATGTTAGTCTGCTTTTAGCTCTGCTGCTGAACTTCACGATGATCACTGGCTTTAGATCTATCCATTTAAATTCACCTGACATTTCCCAAGAAAGTTGGAGGTGATTGTATTGGTGCTTGGTTGAGATTGTGGTATGAATGATGAGGTCATGATGAGGCCCATTGAGTTGGATGAGTTTTGATAGATTATCTTTATAATTGACCATACAGGTGATCATATTGATTTTTAACAAACTTCTTGACATAAAACCAACAAGACAAATGATCATTGCTTCAGCTGGTCCACGTCTTTCATAAACCAGTTCAAATGAAAAGGTTTCTATCCCCTGGTTCAGAGCTCATTTGACCAAATTGGTCAACAAATTAGATTTGTAATGAAAAGTAATTGAGCGTCCTGTAATTATAACCAAAGACAAACGGGCTTGTCAGCTGCACTTTTAGTCAGCGTTCGGCCATATTTAAGTTTTAATTCCCCCATTTGTCAAATCTTCTGCACTAATCCACAATTCAGAAAATATTGTGGCAATCCAGAGAGCAGATATTCAGGATTATTGACACGATCAGATGACTAATTAGATTACCACTGGCTGTTTGATCCGCATGTTGAATTTCTACCTGACCCTCGTGTTATGGTTCTTGTAGTTGTCACGATCTGCTAGATGTGGCAGCTAGCACGGAAACAAATATGTTAGCCATGCTCACTCACAGATGCTAATTTGTCCTTCTGTGACCTGAATATCATTAAGCAATTCAGGAACAATTGCTTGTTATACTCTAAAAGCTTAAATGTGATTGATCGTTGGGTGTGGAAGTGTGGTAGATGAATATTTATGCCTGTGTGAGTTTAATGGCCTGTGGGAGTCGGGCGGTTGTGTATTTATGCCTGCGCGAATGGCCTGAAAGTCGACAATTTACCCGTGTAACCGTCTCTCTGTGGAGCTGTTTAGTTGAGCTATGTGTGTTTTTGCCTCTTGAAAGACATGAAAGAAACAACAACTTAAAAGCATCAGCTCCATTCTTCCCTTAAGATTGTGATGAATTCCCTGCACTCTGATTAGGCTATGCTGGTTTGATTGGCCATTGCTCTCGAAAGACAATGGGCCCCTGTAATGGGCTTTGCTAAATGGCCAGAACCCAGTGAATGAGGCAGAGAGAAGAGTTGTGTGGGGGGGGAAACACTGTCATAAAACAAACGAGTGGTAGAGCGAGCGAGAGAGCGAACGAGCCAGTGACAGAGTGAGGTACAGGAGAGATGGAGGAAGAGAACGAGTGAGGGAGTTGTTGCCTGTACTAAGTGGCTTTAAATGGCGGTGAAGGACAATCAACAAGTCTGAACCACGGACAACCACAGGGTAGATGGCTGTGGTGGTCAGACCTGGCAGTCTGGGCTTCTGTATTATGTTTGTATTCCTTTTGAATCTTACTTGAGAATAACTGTCACAGTAAAAAGAGCACACCACCATTTACATAAGATATTGGCCAATGATCAAAATATCTTTAAACACTTAATCAATGATGATGTTTTCCGATGTCAGTTTTATTCTTCAACTGTCCTAAACCCAGATATCAGCTCACAGTGATATAAAACAGCAGGAAATCCTCCCACTGATGAGGCTACAACCAGAGAACCTCTGGTAGCTGTATGACATTAAGATGTGTTTGCAAGTCAGCGTCTAATTAACACATGATTTGCTTGGTGAGTTCATGTGAAATGACTTAAGTGAGTCATGCAGTCAGTTGTCTGTCTGCTTCTCAAATGTGGTATAAGTGAGATTCTCTCCACTGGTTTCATACTGACCAGATCCCTGCTGAAAGTTGTATATATTTAAATATATATGTATGTATGTATGGAAATGTTTTTTCTTTTCCCAACGGTGGGTCTTCTGTTCGACTGATTGACATGGACTGATTGTTTATCCATGTGAAAACACAGCTGCATGTTTACCAACAGAACGTGTGTGTGTGTGTTTGTCTGTGCGTTTGTTTGTGTGTTTGTTTGTCACTGTGTTTTTATTCACCAGAGGTGGACAAACACGCCTGTTAAATTCACGAAGTGATGTTAATGGTGATGCTGAATTAGTGTGACAGTGGCAGACACACACAAACACACACACACACGTACAGACACACATATACATGCACCAACAGCTGCAGGAACATGCTACTTACAAGCCATTTGTGTCCGCCCTAGAAAACAATTAACCTTGAGCAGAATGAATGGAATTTGATTATTGAATAGTGCATGCAGAGTAGGACGCGTCCTGCTGTTGCTCATTACTGATGTGCAATGCATGATGTACAGATAGGAAACGGGGCCACATGTTTGCATAAACATGACAGCTTCTACTTTTGAAGAAAATTGGCTGAGCTTCTGTTCCTATATATACGTTTCCATCCTATGTTTATGTATGAGTCATTGGCTGATGGATGGCCCCGCTCAGTGGGTTTCGTCACAGATGAATACCACAATGACTAAATATGTGTTTTCTTATTTGCATTTCGAAATGAAACACATGCGTGGCAGGTACGGCGTTGGCCCCAAAAGGATTCGACAGATAACTTAGTAATTTCAACTGGATGGTGGGTGTTAATCGGTCATAAGTCCAATGAAACTTGGGCAACTGCGGCGGAGGATGATGGTACTCTTGGAGACAAGGGAGAAAGCGAGAGAGAGAGAGAGAGAAAGCGAGAGAGAGAGAGAGAGAGAGAGAGAGGGTCTGCAGTCTCTTTTTTTGCAGTCGAAGCCTCAACATGTTCCCGTGAGACTCCTGAAGCAAAGCACAAAGACAGAAAAGCAGGGGAGTGTGGAGAGTGTGAGGATCATGAAATACAGGAAAGGTAGAATGGCAAGAGTGACTCAAATTAGTGTGAATCCGGAAAGTTTATTGAAGAAAATATTCACAAAGTACAGCAATAGTTAATGATGTCTCAGTTCTATTTAAATGTCTCAGTAGAAATAGCAGTGAACCAATATATGCACAATACCAGGACCCTGGAACTAGCTTACGTTAATACACTGCAGTCATTTTCAATGTTATCATTTGCACAATTCACTGCACACAACGTCCAAAATGAAGACAAAATATCCTGGATACGGTTGCTACCATCTCTGGTGACCTACTGTGCAGTAGGGATCCAAGGTAAATATGCCGTTGATGCAAAATCGCAATTAAGTTGTTAATCATGATGTATTGTAACCAGAAATAACTGAATGATAAAAACTGGAGAAACACCTGCGTCAAGGTGATAAGAGCTAGGCACTTTGGTTTCACCTATGGGGACCCGCCATTTTGTCCAGCTCTATAAACAGTCCATGATAATTTTTCAAATTTATGTTGAAATTGGGTCAAACAACTGCATCTGTGTGATCTAGTTGAAATTACTCAGGAGAGCGATACTTTGGATTTCAGGATTAATTGTAAATCAAAGTTTAAGAGGAAGGTAAAGCAATGTTCTCCCAGCCCCCCCCCCCCTAACAAGCTTAGTCACTTTCAAACTGCAGATAATAGCTTCGTGCAGCTGCCTGCCTACTCTTGTTCTTTTCCGACAAACACGTGGATTAGGCAGCAGTGGGTGTGTAGGTGAAGTTAAGCACCTGAGCTCATGACTATTTGTTCACTGTTCATGTAATTATGTCTCAATCAAATCATGTGCTTCACAATTATGGGCAGCGCAGCATATAATTAACATTGGAGACACCAACACCACATTAAATCATCAAAATTGCTGCATTATTGATGTTTGTGTGAAATCGATTTTTTTTTATCATTGTGTTGGATTGCTCAAGTCAATCATGTAAGCATGCGTTAAGCTAAGGCCTGACACTGGAAATAACATTAATTGATTGCTTTCAGTCTTCAGTAATCAGCAGTAATTACTGAGTTATGGTAAATTATTGTGTTTCTCAGAAAAGCAATCAGGAAGTCCAGATGACGACCATGCGTCACGAGAGGGAAAATACATGTCCTGTGGGAGCAATGGTGGTTTTGTGTTTTAACTTTGGTCCGTTCTCAGCCGGAGCTTTCTCCTCTGGAATGCTCTGGATCAGGGGTTAGGAGTTAGATTGGTTTATTAAATATAAAAAAATATACAATTGTGTGCTATCACTGGGTATAAAGACTTTGTGTGTGCGTGTGGATTGTGAGGCAAACCACTTGAGACGGTCTGATTTGCTTCATGACTGAATATTTAGCATTCGAACAGTTCGTTACATTTCAAATATAAACCACCCCTCGTCTGACATCTAACTTGTACAAAATTGATATACAGCCACTCCCTCTTTGTGTCATTTATGTCATGTTTTTAACATCTGGAAAGATACAAAATATCATTAAATACAAAACACATTCATGACGGCTTATACAATGAGCAATTCAATGTATTTTTATTCTGTAACTGTGTCTAAAATAGAGGTGAAATGATTAATTGTTTAGGGTCAAGGAAGACAGATTTTTTAAAATATGGGTAATTAAAGAAAATATTATTTCATAAATAAGTATTATCACAGTACTATTACGAATCCTTTGATGGCCTCATGCAATCCATTGCTCCTGCAATGGACTTAAAATGATCTGAGACATCATGACGCTCAGTCTGCACAGTTGGAACTATAACTTCTCTCAAATGAGGCCGGATTTTCAAAGTGTGAAACATGGACCTATAGGGAGAGGCACTATGTTTGCCAGACTCAGGCTGCCAGGACAGACACAGGTGGGAGACGGTGACAACACGCGCAACCCAAACTCTAAATTGGCGGCACTCTTGAGCGGCAGCTGTGCCAGGAGACAGATGCAGCTCAACCAGAGCAACTGCTGCAGGGAAGATGGAACTGTTGAAAGAACAGACATGAGTCTTAAGCCTCGCGTTATGTTTGCTTTCTGTGACCCATCCACTTCCCCAGAAAAAAGACTGCAGAACATTATAGATTAATGGTGTATTGGTTATTGATTGAACTGTGTGAATGACACATCACGTTACAGGACGGAGGATGTGTCTCTCTGCAGGCAAGTCGTGTTGTTTCTTACCACAGCCATCAGTCAACAATTTAATAATTGACTTTTCCATCCATCTGGCATTACATAATATCCACATGTCACACCAACCCCACTCTCATTTTCTAATGAAATGCCTCGGGGCCAAACCTCGAGAGCTGGCTTCTGCATTGGGGTGAACGGGCGGAACATCATTCTTGTCACCACGCAGTGCACTGCTGACAGATGCCACATTACCAGACAGATGTTTCTTATGAGCTGCATGAGAAAGTGTTGACTTCAGAACTACAACTCCTGGGGGGAAAAGTAAAGTCTTGAGGTGAATTAAAAAGAGCAAGTTCTCCGTGTGCAGCATGAGTTATATAGAGCTGCCGCTGACGGCTTGTTGTCAGGCCATTAGTGGACTAGTTATCACATTTTTTAATGGTTTAATATATATATTTACGTATTTTTGGGGAGCGGCACGGTGGTGCAGTGGGTGGCACTTTTCAAACCTGATGTCCAGTCAGTGCCTCTCTGTGTGGAGTTTGCATGTTCTCCTCTTAGCAGGTTCTGTCTGCGTGGGTCGTCTGTGAGAGCTCCAGCTTCCTCCTGAAGTTGTTGAGTCGTGCATGCAGCTTGATTGAAGACTCTAAATTGTGCGTAGATGTGCGTGTAGTTGTTTAGACATCAGCCCTGTGATGGACTTGTGACTCCACCTTTTGCCAAATGTCAAAATTCTCAAAGGACCACAGCACAGATTGATATTTGGAGTTACCTCCGATTCAAATGTTAACAGGTCATCTGCTCCTGCCCGTGTGAGCGCAATATGCTCTACACAGGTGAAAATAAGTGAGTATTGTTTACGGCTGTTGTTTCATTTCAGTGAGTGGGACAATGCAGTCGAGCTCCAGTCAGGCGATTGATAGACTTTGTTTTCTGTTCATGACGCTTGGACGCTAAACAGAATTAGTTGCCACTTGTGAGGCTGCTGAACCTGACACTGACCTTCCAGTTTGTGGACAACCTGCTGAACAACCTGAGTCCCAGTCGCTCCCTGTGAGCCTCAGCTGATGTACCGTGCTCGACTTGATCCTGCCTTTCTCTGCAGATACTTCATCTCCTCTTGTATCTGAGCCGGGAAGTGAGCGCCGCACGCTCCCCGTCTCATCATTTTCCTGCCACCCCTCTCCACTGCATGAAAGGCGATTCGTGTCCCCAGCTATGTGCTGCGCCTGTAGGGAATCTCGTCAGTCACCCAGACGTAGGACACCTCCTGACAAGGTCACGGAGGTCTGCCATTTTGAGATTAAAACGGCTCCATCCATCCAGCGACTTCCCCCTCCGGGCAGCCATTATCATAGCAGATCGCCAAAAGAGCTCCAATGTAAATACAGCGCACCACAGGCGGTGACCTTCCGACAGACTGTCATTTTCAGGTCTCTCTGTCTTGAGAGATGGAGATGGTTGGTGGTTATATTCTGTTAGTAGGAGATGATGGGATTTTAAGTAGGAGAAAAGTCCATAATTTGTCCAATTTTTGTGTGAAGTTGAAAACGGGAGGTCACCTGAGAAATGGATTTTTCTGCCAGTTCTCACGTTGCTGGGGCTGTTTTTTCAGTGTTTACGTTTCTTATTTACCCACGTGCATGTGTGTGTGTGTGTGAGTGTGTGTGTGTGTGTGTGAGTGTGTGTGTGTGTGTGTGTGTGTGTGTGTGTGTGTGTGTGTGTGTGTGTGTGTGTGTGTGTGTGTGCATCAGTTTGAGCCAGGCCAACAGCCAGGCTGGGCAGGCAGCCTGGTTAAGGTCTCAATGCCCAAAGATTTAGCACAAACACAGCTGTTATAACTGGCACACAACCCTTATTAGTGCTTACTCGTGCACACAAGTTCGCTTGTGGGAGTTCATGGTTTTGCCGTGGGAATTAGGGGGCAGTCTGGCACGGGGACCCCCAGCACTCTCAAGTGTTCATCCATCCATCCATCCATTATTTCTTTCGTGAGGTTAAAAATGAAATGTCTTCGGCATCATTTCTCTTCCTGTGTAGACAAGAGGGAGAAAAACATTCCAGACGCTTCAACGGCACTTAACTGCAATTTATCATCTCATCATGAGCAACGATGAACATTAAACACCGCTGCTCACCGCCCACCACAATTCACCTGCTCTAACACATTTTGCGTGTTTTATATGGAAACACATTTAGAGGTGATTGCAGCACAAAATGACAGCAAATGTGCAGCCAGTCAAACAATCCGCCTCTAAAAATGAAAACTAGACTTTCTTGTTGGAATAATGAATGTGGAATAGAGTAGCTGTGGCTGCATCGTTCAGAGGACGCAGGTCTGCAACGCCCAACCCGATGTGCGATGATCTTGTCTACTGAGGATTTCCTATTTGTGGCACCAGCCTTGTCCATTGCATCAGTTGCTACTTTGAGTGGCTACACCTATTCCAGTTCAGCCACTGGCATAGCTAGCCCGTTAGCTTCACCACCAGCTCGCACTGAATCCTGGGAAAGATTGGCCTTATCCGATCGTTGGATCCGACATTGTTCCGAAATGGATTGGACGCATTTGTCGGCTGCAATTGAAGGGTTCTTCAAAATGGCACAGCCTTGTCACGCAGCTATGAGATGTTCAGTCTTGAATGAATGATGAAACCCCTGGATTCAAACAAAGCTGTTTTAACATGAAATTCCTGCGTAATCTGGCCTGGCAGCGTTCACTGTTATGGTCAAGGTGTATTGATATGAAAATTGAACACGGAGCACCATTTATTTGGATTAGTCATCTATTGATTAGCTTATTGTGTTAGGACAAGGCTTCTGATTGTTTTACCTCTGTGTGCACAGTTCTATTTCATTGTTGTCTTTGTACGACAGCCTTTTTATCAACTCTTTCATTTGGCCTTATCATTTCATATTTGATTAATGTCTTCTAAGATGCTGTATCCGTTCCTAAAATCATAATGTGCATCTTTTTAATTTTAAGTGTACATTTTTAAGACGGTTGGCCCAATGTCAAGATAACATTTGCCTAATTTTCCAATAAATTAGCTAAATTTTAATTATTTTTAATATTAGCTTAACATCTGCATCTCCTGCAAATAACCAATATGCAGCCCACTTTGACTGCGCTGTTTGTGTGCAGGTGCCCTGCTGTTGCAGTAATGAGGCGGAGGAGATCAGAGCCAGACAGAACGTATCGGTTTGTTTATCTTCTTGTTTTTCATTTTTCAGGGTTGTAAATAACCCTTTGCGCCCAATTCCAAGCTGCTTGATGCGTCATGATGACTTTGGTTTTTTAAGGATTTAAGAGGCAGTAGATTGTTGACATGTTATCAATATTACATTTTTTAAATAGTGAATCACTTATGAGAAGGTCTGTTTTCAGAGCAGTGAGTGGTTTCTGACACCAAGGGAATATTCATTGTATAACTGCTGTGTTTTATCACGTGTAAACTGTTGTGCTGACATGAAGCATCATTCCTTCAGTGCCTTTGCCTTCTTCAATTTTCGATCACATCTTCTTAGCCCTGCTGCCTTCTGTTCTTCCTCCCTTTCTTCTCCACCACAGCTTGCTCCATATTTAGATGGCATTAAATCTGAATTGATGAGAGAGGGAGTTTGTGTGTGTTTGTCTGCCCTAGAGCAACTCCGGGCCCCAGTGGGGGGAGGGACAGCGATGGGGGAGACCGGGGCATCTAATGTGAGTGTGAGGATAGTGTGTGTTTGTGTACGAGCACTGTCAGGAGGGGGGCCAAGGCTCAGGCAGCATGTGCCTGGGGGGGTAAGGAGGAAACCGGATGTATTTGTTTGGAGATGAATAAGCGCACATACACAGACACACACAGACGTACGCGCACGATGCGTCTAATTGGCAGAAGACAGCTGCTGCCAACCAGAAAAACCCATGTAAAAGTACTCATCGTGCTTCGGCCCACAGGCAGCCACGCCACACTTCACAATTTTACCCTCATCGTAATGAGCGTAAATGTGCAAGAAATTAATTTCCCGTCGAAAGCGTTTTATTTACAAGTCATATAGCAGCGTACAAGAGCTAACAACCTTCTGATCATCTCCTAATCGTAGTTCTGGAATATTTTCTTTATTCTAATTCAAAGGCTGACTCACTTGGTTCCTGAGTGGAGAGGGAAAGCGATTACAGTTTACGTCATGGCTTGTTTATTTTCATTACTTACTTTTCAAATCATACAAGTTATCTCAACTCTATATATTCATTATCATGTATGGTGACCTATATGTGCTATAAGAAGACCGCAGAGCTCATAAAATCTTACTATGTCCTTAAGGTTGCAAGTGTACGTAACAGATAGAAAACATGTGTGTGTTTGTTTACGTGTGTGCATGTGTGTATATGTGTGTTAGTGCTGAGGCTATGGCAGGTTTTACTGGAACAAAGTAGGAAACACTGCAGCAGGAAGAGAAATCTTAATGTTATTTACCCAGCCTTGAATTAATTGCAATTCATTGAGTGAACATGTTGACAATATCTTTGAGACGATGCTCAGACCTCCAGGAGGACAGCTTGAGAGAACGTGTGTGTGGACGTGTCCCAGAGCAGAGAGGAGTGAGGGAAAGGTGGTGAGGAGACAAGATGCCTTAGTGTCTTAAGTAAGTATCTCATTACAATGATCCTCTCACTGATTTGAAATACACTCTCACTGATTCATGATACATAAACTGTCTCCTATTCTGTCGCCCCCCACCCCCCACCTGCGTCTCCCTGCAGTGTTCCCTCTGCCCAGTAGATGGAAGCAAAGCCACACGGACCAAGAGAAAATACAAAGTTGTTGGGTGTGAGTTTTCCCAGATGGTGAGTGGCACACAGGAGCTCCTCTGCCCTTCTTTCCCCCCAAGACGGCAGACGGGTCCTTTTCAAGTCTCTTCAATCAAGTTCACATAGAAGCAGAAGGAGACCCCAGTTCTTTTTACAGCAGGAGCTTTTGCGAGAGTTTCATTCCAATGTGACAAGACACCGTTTCATATCCAACAGACCTGGCCCAGAGAGGGGAAATAGAACAGGCTGCGGAGAGAGGAAAGGGAGGAGGAGAGGGTTGGCAATGGGAAACAACAGATTTTATTAAAGAATTCAGTTACAACACACCATAAGGTCTGGCCGACACAAATGAAATAAAAGCATATGGTTGACTCAAGGGTTCTTTACATATTTTTCTCTCGGCTGGCCCTTGATCCAACTCTGAACCTGCAATTGAAAGCCTTGGGTGTATGTTATACAGGATCTCTGCTCTTCTATCTCCCTTTCTAATTAATGCTCAGCTACATGTGAAACCTAGGATTAAATTAGGCCTGGGAAATCAATGGCTGACAGCACAGGAAAAAAGGCGGAGTGCGGTAAGCAAGCAGTCACGTTTTAATCAGGGTTGGCGAGGTTCAGGGGTAATGTCAGCAGTGCCTCACTGAGGATGAGTGAGGGTCTGTCTGAGTCGCATGCATGCATGTGCACGCCATGGGTTTCCACACATGTAAGCCAGTGTCAAGGGGAGCTTATGGAGGAAGAGTGTGTGATGTCTGTGGGAGAGGTTGGACCCTGAAGTTCCCACAGAAGGGCCAAGCGATCCTTGGGAGTCATGGAGGCATGCACGGCTGCGCAGGACTGCAACCTCAGCAGCAGCAGCAGCAGCCGTGGGAGTTGGAGCTTCCCAGCAGCGTGTGTTCACAAACCAGCCTCAAGCAAGAGGGGGAAAAAATAACACTCAACCCTGCCTACGTGATTCCACCAGGGTGTTGAATCCCGCAAATGAAAGAACGTGTGAAAAGAGAATTTTGCTTAAAACGTTTTTATTTTATTTTTCAAAAAACTGTAGCTTTTCCCAGAAACCTTACTCCTGAACTTTTTTAATGAGAATAAACACTGAAGCAGGTCGAGATTCATATTAGTGTTCATCTTGGGGGCATGAGCAAGTGTTCCAGCGATCCTGCATTGATGACTCCGGTGTACAGCAGAACTGAGCTTTGTTAAAGTGCTCTGTTTATGCCTCAGTAATTCCTGAGGAGAGGGAAAGTGAATTAGGTTCAACTTGATTGTTTTATGATTTTTGCAGATACTGATCATTGTGATACAGTGTTTACATTTCTTATTGTTCAGGCATTAATGGATTTACCCGTACCTTAGAGGCTCATTTATACTGGAAAAGAGATATATCCATTTTTTAAACGATGTAACCATCACTGCCCACAAACTCACATGCAACCTTTACGTTGGAATGTTTGCTAAACAATGAACCCACTAGAGGGGAGTGCAGAGCAGAGAGTTTCTCACGATGACAAACATGGCATTGGGGGAGGAAGTTGTGATAATGTACCTCTTAAGAAAGCCCCGGTGAAGTAATATATTATAGACCTCTGAGGTGTCTCAACTGGAAAAGCCACTGTTGAAATGTCTTCATCATGTCCTTTGGTTGTCTTACATTACGACATATTGCTAGCAAAAAACACACAAACAAAACTAAATTTCACAAATCCTCCTTGTGTATCACACAAATGGAACAACAAACTATTGCACACACAAAATTGCATAACTGCTAATAACAGAAAAGCCACTAAGCGACCCTGTGACATGTTGGACCTCAGGTTGAACTCGATGAGCTTCAGCTTGGAAGAGCCTCAGTTTTGTATTATTCTTTACGATTTCACGGAACAAATGGGAACAATATGTACATTCATACTAGACATCTATGGTATTATTACTAAATTGCAGTTTATTTGGTAGCATTTCGCAGTGCGACTGATTTTACTAATTGCAAGAGTACTGGTCAAAGTTAGCGATGCGCTCTTTCATAGCTTCCCCTGCTCCCCCTTTCTCAGCCTTCCCCCTCTTCATCTCCTCCTTAGTGTGTGAGTCCTCAGCTTCTCTGCTCGCTGCTCACAAACTCGAAACAGGATGTCCCCTCTGACAAGGTTAACTGACACACACCGTGACATGATATCATTAACGTGACGTGACGTGCAAATGAGCGATTGATGACTGATTGTGCGTTCCTTTCCTTTTTTAAATTCAGCATAACTCAGCACTTATGATGCCGAACTGCCACTGCCACACTTGTGCAGGGAAACACTGGCTTCTCTGATTCGGTGTTGTGATTGTCTAGTGAGCACAAGGGCCCCTAAACACAGCTGATTACATCAGTTTACAGCACTGACAATTTTGTTTGAAACCCCTTAAATTCTTTGATTGGTTATGAACAGGAGATTACAACACGGTCGGAAACACCCCTAGCCAGTCCCCAGGCCACGAACTCTGCCAAAGGCTTCTCAATTTTAGAGGTTTGGTTGATTTAGATTGTCTGTCATGTATTATGGGTTCTTTGGGTTGGTTTGGCCCCCAAGTCCCTGTCGCCCCTAAAGTTCCTTGAAATGCTTGTTTGAATATAAAGTTTAGATCTACCATCTTATAATAAAAGTAACTGCTCAGGCAACGTACCTTTCACTGTAGAGTAATGAAATCCTGTATCGCAATCATAAAACTGTTTGAACAATTACGTAAACGGAGTTTAAAATTTATAGGCGCTGTGAGCTTTACAATATTTAGCAGCCCTGTAAAGTTTTGCACATTTTCTATTTATTTTTAATTTTTTTTCGTACTTGTTCCTGTGTGGCTGAATATCTTTGCTTCTCAGTCCTGAGCAGAGCCTCCTGAGTGGAGCCTCTGCTTTTTACAATTAGCTTGCTAAGCGGCGTCCTTCCCTTTACTGTGTGGTTTTAATGCAAACCAATACACGTAGCGAGGCCCCTCAGGACATAGTACCTGAGGCAGAACATCCTGCTGAAAAGACAGCTGTGCACTTTTCTATCAAGGATTTACATTGATTTTTTTTTTTTCAAGGGTTTGCAATGTAAATTATGGTGTGTATATAAATGCAAGGAAGTTTTTAGCTGGATGGAAGTTTGGGGTCAGGTCATTGGATGCAGTAGGATCAAAGTGATTACTGGAAAACCACCGACATCGGCAGATTTTTTTATGTCTCAAAATTGTAGAAGCGCTGATTCTGCAGATTAGAGCATAAAAATACATCATGCCTCCTGCATCAGCAGCTGGTCGTCCATTTCTTATGCCTTCTGATGTTGGAACAGTTACTAGATTAGCCTCAGGTTAATGTGATTATACATGTGAGAGCGTATGAAGCACATGAGTCATGTCTGAGATTACTATAGTGCAGTGTTCATGGCAGTGACTCATTTTAACAACATACACTGTTACAGTTGAGTATGAAATAACTGCAAGCCTTTTGCTGTGAGCTCCTGCATTACAGCTGATAATTTGTCCACTACACACGTGTGTACTTGTGAGTTACACACAACCTGGCCTTGTTGCAGTACACAGGTAGAAATGGGATTAAAGGGCATACAGGTTTTATTTTGAAAAGGATGAGTTTTTTGTTTGTGAGTTGTCAGTCATGTCCTCTGCAGCTGATGCTGTGGTACCAACAGCTCAGGAGGGGGGAGGAGGAAAAACAAGAAAATAGAAAGAAAATGATTGAAAGAGAAGAGAGAAGGTGGGATGAAGATGACGTGGGTACTGTTTTTCTGCTGTTCAGGTATAAGACAGATTTAAGCAAGAATAGCACACAGCTGAATGTTGATTTGGTGTAAGAAGTACCACCAGCATCTTAGAACCGTATGACTAAATAAACAGTGCAACAGGTGATTTCAATATCTGGCACAGCTTCAACCACAGAGGAGCAGTTGGCCTTGAGTGCATCTGTCTCTTGACAACAAAGATGTTGGACGTGAGGATGTACAGTAACAATAATGGGTAAGAATGAAATGTGGAGAAGGAGGTAAAGGAAACACTAGGAAGAAAGAGTGTGAAATTGTGAGTGAGGCCTCAAAATGCACGACGGTAGTAGACATGTATTGGTAAACAAAGTTACCAATGGTATTTCGATTTAATAGTAATTTATGGTACCAAGAGGACTAATATTCATAAGTCTTGCCAGCTGTCAAGCGCTGGGTGGAAGTTGGATGAGATCCAAATCTCTCACATATTAAGGAGATCAGGAGGAAGAGCAAAAATAAATTGATATAATAAATCAGATTTCAATACATACAGCAACGGGAAGCGGGTAACACACATTTTCTTACAGCATTTGGATTAATAGCAATGGAGTTATTTACTTTTTTTCTTCTTTTAAAAGCACTTAAAAAATCGCATTTACAAAATGATCTAAATACATAATAAAAGACGGAGCAGAATTCAGCAGAGAGATGTTTGAATATTAAAGTTGTGAAAAGTGTAGGGAGAAGTTTGGTGGGAGTTAAAAGGCACAGAGGAAAAGGAGCAGCCAGGAAAGGGAAATGAAAAAGTAACAGAGGAGATGCATGGTAGAACATTAAAGAGGAGTGCGAAGACGAATATAGGGAAAGGGGAAGTAGAGAGTGAGAGAAACCCAACTGAGACCGAGGATAACACAACGTGGAGGAAGAAGCTCGGCAAGGAAAATGAGCATCCCTTAAAAATAGAATGCAGGCTTAGCAGACTGACAAATTAAAGTAAAACAAAAACAATGACTTGCTCATAATGAATCATTTTGGAGAAGCTGAGGCGTTCTCTATGAAGTTGTTTTATTTTGCAGCGTCGCTATAGAGTGAGCCTCCAAATTCTTCCCCGAGATATTAATTTAAGGTGTGAAGTGAGCGAAGGCTCCTGCGAGTAAGTGAAGAATGACACATCCAAGTGAAATGAATGATCCATAAAGGTTTTTCTCGATATTGCATTCTGGATTGTATCACTGCCAACTCTGCCTCCAGCCTGGAGCTCAATTTAGTCTCAGTTCTCCTACAAGCTCTGCTCTTTAACTTCTTTACAAGGGGCTTTTGCCTCCTATCTTCCCATTTCTTTTCCCTTGTTCCTGGCTCATCTTGCCTTCTATTCTCTGCCCGGCCGCTGCCTTTTCTTTCTCCCCAACTTGCACCACTCTTAACTTTGATTGTACACTGATCAGACGGCTTGTCCAGAAAGGGACGGGCCGACAAAAAGACTTATGCTCCACTGTCTGTCGGAGACGGTGTCACTGGCAGCCTTCAATCTCTTTCTCAGGACGGATCGATGAACTTCACACCCAGGGCTCAAGTTGACCCAGCCAAGCAGGAAAAACAATTTGAGATTGGAGGGCTGAGGGATGTCAACATTGCTACTTTGTAGATCTGACAACAAACACACGTTTTTCTTTTGTCAGTAGAGATATTAACCTCATTTTCAAATGGCATCTCAAACCAAAGGATCAACAATTTGAAATGGCTCCGCACCACCAAGTTTTTTTTTGAAAAGACATAGAGTAATAGAGGGCCTAAAATCGAGAACACGTCTGTGTTGTATTTCGGACGTGCAGAAAAGGAGACATTTGGAAATGATTTGGATTGATTCTTATCAATCACGACTGGACGACCATCAGAGAATACAAACTATTGCTCACACTTACTGTCAGTAACAGTTCCACCTTGTCACTCTTACTCGTACTCATTTGTATTCGTGGCAACTGACTGCAGAGCAGACAATCTGCTTCCTGTCTACAGCGATGCACACATGCCCAGTTATTTCAGATGTGTTATGGATGTGGATTATTAGTGAAACACATTCAATTAAGGCATCTTTTTCATTTCAAAATTCCGTATTACCATAAATGGACACAAGTGTTTTGCCAGCAATCAACACAACCTAAGTAACCCTATTAGTACTACACTACATTAGGTCCTGTTTTAATAAAAGCCCCATGATGTACATTGGATTTTATTACTCGACTGAATCAATCTATTCAAACTTTACAGCGGAGTTTGAAGGTTTCCTCGGCCCTGCTCATGTAAAACTGCTGACATAATGAAGGCTACCCTGCAGGAGTTTTACTGCATCCAGTGAGTGAGGTTACTAATTTGACAGCAGTAATATGGGTCATATACTGTAGCCTCCACAGACGGGTCCCTCTAGGCTGCGCAAAGTTGGTGCAATGATTATAAATTCAACCAGCCAGAGCAGTCCTATATTCCAGAGGAGAAAAACAGACCATTCTTGTAGCTAAATAGTTCACAGTAATTAGCATTAATGTATGTAAAGTAAACTGTTTTTGGCCTGCAATGCTTCTGAGCTAAGCCCCCCCCCAAAAAAAAAAAAAAATAATGTATTGTAATTCACTGCAACCATAAATTTGATGGTCTGTGAAACTAAACTAATAAAACTCTAATTGGGAGTATTAGAAATGGGTCATCATACCCTTCTGAATCCCTGCTGAATCAGCACTCTCATCATCAACTGAAGACACATGGTTTATTTTCCACTGCCGACATGCAATCAATCCTCTGGTCAACAGCTGACAGAAATCCTGAGTCTTTAGTCTGATTCCTGTTGTCTTTAATGAATTAAATGAAGTATGTCAAAAAAATTAAGCCAAACTAAACTGGAATGAATGATCGACAAAAAATATATATGCAAAATACATAAACAAATGTATGTAACTTAATGATTAAAGCAACAACCAACCAGCTAAAAAAACCCAACCAACCATTGGCTACTGGATGTTTGACCAAGACAGGAGGGTTGGAAAACCTTGCTGGAAAAATCTTTGCTGCACCATATCAACAATATCAGTATTGTGATGGTGTTGAGTCGGGTCCAGAAAGATGCCTGGCCGATGACGTGTTTGTGGCGTGAACAAGTGCCAAACACAAGGTTATTAGTAAGATCTGCCGAAGACTGCTCGGTGCCAAACTGTTTGGAGAAAGCCGCCCCCCCCCCCGTGTTGTAGCCAAGAAGAAGTCACATTACCCTCCTGCTGAGTCAGCATTACCACCACATCCTGAGACGTCCTCACACCTTCGGACAACCGACAATCAATAAGTACTTCCATCATTGTCTGAGCAGCGCCGCAGTTTAATCATCCATCGCTGGGCGTAGATCAGCACAGTTCAAGAGCCAATTTTACACCCCCTCCCCCCCCCCCGCCATCCCGTCCTGATGTCTTGAGACACATACAGGGACACAGAAATGAAATTTCAGTCGCGCAAAGGGCATTTTACCGTCTTCTGACAAAAAACTATTTACCCCTGTAATAGCAGAACTCACATTTATTCTGTGGGGCTTTTGTAATAGTTCCTCAAATTGTTTTATAAGATACAATTTTCTACACTTCCAAAATAGCTATTGTAAAATATTCACTTGGGAGTCGATACAAGCAAGTTCACAAAGAAACTACTCAATTTAAAAAAGAATATTTGCGTCACTGGACGTTTTTTTTTTTTCACATATTCATTAAAAAAGCTGCAAAAAAACAAACCCAGAGGAAAAATTACTTTTCCCTTAAAGTTTAATCTTTTTTCATGTCGTGCTTCTCACTTTGCCCTTTTTTAAAATCTCAATGTCATTCTGTTATTCTCCAATGGGTCCTAGAGAATTAGAATCTCGAATTTGTGGATCCAGTGCTGCCACGTGGAAATGAGAAAGTGCACATCCTTAATGCAGATTAATATTCTCCTCTTTATCTCCTTATTGCTTTTAATGGAGTGGAAATAAAAAGGTTATCAGTGACCCTGAGTAAATATAATTTGAAGATGTGATGTATTTCTCTAGTGATTAAGCGAATGTGTTATCATAGAACTGTTAGCCGTATAAAAAACACTGTGGAGATTCCCATTGTCTTTATTTAACTTAGCTTACATATTTTAGAAACTCATCACATTACTCATCACATTATGAGTTATGACTCTTCTGCAATGGGAGCAAAGGAGGATGTAGTGGAGCATTTTAATTACCACATTGTGAGGAGGTCAGTGGGCAGTTGGATGGGTCAGCAAAATGTACAATATCGGCTGGAACCAATCCCAGCAGACATTTGGCTGGAGACCCTGGACAGGTCACCCTGAGACAAAAGAAATTTCACTCATAATATTCACTTCGATGGTCAACTTCAAGTTCCCGGTCAACCTAACCCCAATCTGCATGTCTGTGGACTATGGGGGTGAAGACCCCGAGAAAACCCACACAAATATCGGGAGAACATTCACACATAAAAAAACAGAACTGAAGTGGCTGATCCAGGATTTGAAAGACGACTCTTCACTCTTGATCTGATGCTAACCACTGCACCACAATGCCGCCCTCCAAGCCACGATGCTCCTCTAAAAACCAAGCAAGTCCTTTTTGTGCCTAAACGTAACCAACGCTTGACATTGTTTTTTCAACAATGGCATCTTCATCCTGTTTGAAACCTCCAAATCACAGTCATCGCCTGTGAGTGTTTAGTAATTGAAGGTTTAGTGTGATGATGGGGTCACTAACAGGGCTTCAGAATTATGTCTGTGGTAACGTAACAGTTAGGTACTTGTAGTAGTTGTACGCTGACATTTTGTCATGTTTTTTCCATTGGAACACATCATTTTTACCCACAATGCTTCCACATTCTCAGAAGTCTTGGTGTCATGATTACCCATTCATTACAAATGGCTAGTTTTCATTGTGTGATCAACAAAAGTGATTAAGTGAGAAGGTAATGTTGCATGCCATTTATCTTTGTGACAGTGTATCATTGTATTATATAAACAACACCCATTGGAGTACAAGGGTGCAGCCTTGGCCATGAAACTTGTAACTTGATGAGATCATTACGTGTTGAACAGTCGTTCAAATTTCACATTAAATGTCACGACTCTAAACTGGTGTTGGGTAACTATATTGTTGACCTCATAGAGCGTGCACACACACACACACACACACACACACACACACACACACACACACACACATACAAATTACATTTATAGATCCACACAGTGGTTTGTGTAAATATATCAATATGGTTCCAGATCACACTTAAAAAAAGAACTATTTTCCCTGAAGGTGATCATTTCCTATGGCAGCACGTACCTCCACATAGTCTAAGTCCGATGTTCGCCTCAATTAATTGGACTTAGAAGCTTTGTAATTGGCTTGATGTCACTGCAGTGGTGTGGCCAGCAGAGCTTAACGATGTTCCCAGTGGTGACAGTGAATTCTCCATTAAGAGTACATCAGTATTGCTCACTCAACAACCCCCGGTTACTGCTGAGTCTAATGGCCATTAGACCCCAGTGCAGGACTGGACAGGACAACTGCCGCCTCCCATGACAGTTTAATCAAATGCTCCAAGCACCTTGGTCCTTTTATGCTTTTTCTTGATATGAGGAGTTGCAGTATTTGTGGATGTCTGTTGTTTGTCCATGGTTATGCAAAGGTATGAGGCATATATGCATCGTTAAGGACTATATGTAGAAAGGATATGGGACATTTACCTCATTGGTAAACTTCACTTGAAAGAAAAAGTGTATTTTTCTGATACATAAACTTTACACAATTTTAGAAAAATAATAAAAGAGTAGATAGATAGAAAGATAGATGCAAATAAAGACAGACTGTATATAAACATGGCAATAGACTCTAGGTCTTGAAAGTGAAGCCGATGTGGAAGTCCTTTAAACCTGTATTCTTGTGAATAACCAGCAGAAAAAATGACCCTATTTTTCCAAAAAGGTTTATAGACCTGCATATGTCTCAGTCACTAGCTCAAGATGGTGCTGAACAAAATGCCAAACCAGAGGCATTTCAAAAACAAATTGCTTGATGCCTGGTTCCAGTGCGTATTTCCATCAAAAGAGACAATTAATGCTTAAGAAGTTGTATATTTTGGGGCCTCTGTAATTGTCCAGGGCAGTCACCTGCTTGTCCCTGTTGTAAATCCAGCCTTAGATGACCTAGAGCACTGGGCATGTTTTCTAGTACTAGAGGTAAGATTGTATTATAGCAGGGTTTGCTTATTTGTCTTCTCTTTATCGTATTGCCCCTAGGTCAACAACTGCTGTCAGCATGGCAAGTTTCCTTCCTTTTTAGGTTGGGGGGGGGGGAGTTCATGCATTGGCTGCAGCTTTGATGAATGCTCGAATACACAAAGTCGTTAAGATGGTTTAAGTGTGATAGGTGAAAGGAGGCAAAACAGGGACAAAGTTATTATAGCTGGATAGATAACTCGCTTGTTTCTGACCTTCCTGTGACCACTTTGACTTCCATGGAGTCTTCTCACGGTTTGAGATCCTTAACAACATGAATATAATTCACAACTACAAAGCAAAAAGCTTTAGATTAGTGCATTAAGACGTATTCCCCAGTTTCAAAATAAATGGCTCCCCGGCGAATAAGGTCTCCTTCGGAGGATTTATTTTTCCACATATTAGAAGAGAGGAAAGTTTTACTGATTAAAATGTTGACATTATGGGCCACAGTATATTAGAGGCTGAGATATACAGTACATTCAGAAAGTATAAAGAGCCCTTTTTCACATTATATTGTAGCTTTCGGCTAAAAACACACAATACTATGCTGTTTACACTATAGCGACAAAGCAAACAACTGTATTTTTTGCAATGTTTTTTCTCTGTTATTATCAATAGGAAAATGCAACATCACATTGACAAAACTTTCTAGACTCTTTTTGCGGATACTTGAAATTTAGCTCAGGTTACTCTTACTCTTACTCTTGATCATTGAATCACCCAGTGCTTTCTCTTCCGTCCATTTATTTGTTGGTTGGTTTGATAGTTTGTAAGTAGGGCTGCATAATTACTTGAATAACTCGACTACAAAAAATCCTTGTTTCAAATCGTTTGCATCGTAACTTCATTTAATCAATACAACGAATGACTGCTCAGCCTGTTTCCTGGTTTATTACTGCTGCGTACGTTGTGCTGCCACATGCTTATGTAACGAGATAACACCTGAGTAGATTTTGTGATGGAGAAACACAGAGTGATAATAAGTTGCAAAGCCATGAGACGAGCCACCGGAGGTGAAAAACTTTTGAGAGCATTTCAAACTAAAAAAGGTGGAAAATATTGTGCAGGGATTATCAGGAACTGACAGACATTACTGATAGATAGAAAACCTCTGGATTAAAATGAAATTCATGTTGTTCAAAGAGATAAATTCATATTCCACCTGTTTATCTTGGGAGTGTAAGACAAGCAAGCAAACATTCTCTTTATCATCGACATGGTCTATCTTGATTGACATGCAGGGACATTAACCTTCCCACCTGAGCGCTGTTAAGCTTTACATACTTGACATTGTTAAATTTACATCATAATCTATCTATTAAATGCAATGGAAAATGGAAATAATTCATGTTGGAGAACTTGCAAGGGATTTCATGAGAGGGACGGTCAGAGAGGCATAGAATTCCGAATCGGGTGATTGCATCTTTAACCCTATCCCATTCTCCCATTGGTCTCATGTCTCCCATGCCCCTGCCTCCCTCCTGCTCTTACACTCTCACCCCTGCCCCCCTGCCCCCCTGTTCCCTGCCTGCTCCTGCTTATCCGCACGCCCTCCCCAAGGATAATGAGTTTAATTAAAACACTTAAGCTCCACAGGTCAGGGGAGGGGAGGGAATAAGAGTTGGGTGAGATAAAATGCTTAGGCAAATTCCTTGCTCTCTCCTCTCTCTCTCATTTCTTCTCTTTCGCACACATCTTTCTTTTTTCTGGCGGGTTAAACTACTCAGCCTTTTCTGTGACTCGTAACCACAAGGTTAATCACCGCGGCAACCAATGTGTCCGTCTTCGTCAGTCTGTCATCGAGTCACTGAACCCTCAGCGGCTCTGCAGTTGGCTCGCTCTGGACTCCTCTGGTCCCCTCTGCTGTACGGTGTCTGTTGTATATTCAAAAGTGGAACAACTTGAAAGTACGGAGGAGTTTTATCAAAGCTCGTCTGCTGTATGTATTTAGTTGTAATTTTTTAAAAGGGTTCTTGATTTGGTTTTCTCAAACTTATATAATTTCAAAGTTTGATTGTGTTCGTTCTTGTGATAGACATTTTAATTATTCATTTCACTCATCCGGCTTTCAGTCTTTTCTGATCATTTTCTTCTAACTTGTGTCAGAGTTATTTTCATCTTTTTGGTGAGGTTACGATGTGTAGTTCATTCATTTTTTAAACTCTGCTAATTTTTATTTTTAACTCAACCTGTTACAGAAATCTGTGGTCTCTGATGACTGGGAACATCATCTGATATCCTTTAGTTATAATATATTTCACACTCTTGTGTCAATGACTGTATATACAGATGGACGACTTCCCAAAAGTGAAGCCAAAGCATCTTGATTAAAGCAGCCGCCTGGTGGCTGGCTGCAGTATAGTTCATAAACCCAGCCTCCCTCAGCTGATACTGACTTTACCATTAGTCGAGCAAGTGTATAGTTATTGTGGTACCATCTCCTGATTTGGACTCTTATCTAAATGGTGACAAGAAGTGGAGAACTGTCGTCCATCTTTATATACTGTCTATGGTTTGTGAGTACAGTATGCACATAGTCATGTTGTTTCTTGGCTGTTTATAAGGTTATAATCAAATTTATTCAAACTAAATCAAAATAGAGCTTGGCAGTTTTCTTCAAAATTTTTCCCATTTACTTCTCCCGTTTTAGATTTTATGAGTCTGTCTCCAGAGATTCAAACAAACTCTCGCCTGCTGTCGCTCGAGATTCTTTTGTAAAATCTTGCATGGTGGTAAGAAGTGCCAAACGCTGCTGATTTTCATATTGTTCATGTGTTCTCTTCTGCCTCGAGGCCCTCTGCTGGAAAATGGCGAGATCCCCTCTGTGTTTCCTGTCTGCTGTAAGCTCCATGTCTAACAGTGTAAAGATGCAAGCTGAAGAGCATCGCTTCTCGACGACACACGACACGTGTCAAAATACAAATACAGACGCACACAAACGCACTGCGCTGGTAGAGGCACATGCAAATGGTGCACGACATGACATGCTTGTAAGCAGGTACAGATCCCGGATCTGTATTCATATTCACACACGCATGCTGTCACGTGAATCAGCATGTGAGGTCGGAGACACAGGGGAAGAGAAATGCAAATGCTCCTCTCTTCAAGTCGGTGACATGGCATCCATGGGGAGATGAGTGTGTGAGAGAGAGAGAGAGAGAGAGAGAGAGAGAGAGAGAGAGAGAGAGAGAGAGAGAGAGAAAGTGAGAGAGAGAGAGAGAGAGAGGGATGTAGTGAAGAAGAGAGATTTAGAGAGAGATGCCGCTGATTCACTGTGCATTCACTGTGTCTCCCCCTGCCCTGACGCACACTGCTGCTTGTCAGGAAGCCAAAATAGATGACACAGTCTCAGGAGGAGCCGGCGCCACCAACAAGCTCTACTCTATTTACTGATGTTTCTCATTTCCCTTTCCCCTCCATCTTTCTTTCCCAAAGTAACCTAACTGTGTGTCCTGGAAGAAGGAGAGTTATATTTTCATCGTTTTTTTCTCTCAAATCCCGCTTCACCCTCATCGGCTGTCGGAGTCCCATGCTGCTCTTATTGCATAGTCAGGTTGCAAGTCGTGTGAGAGAAGGATTTGAGGGAGCACATGCCGCTGGCGAGACACAGTGATTGTCCTGAGTAAGAGGACGAGATGGACAGAAAGTGTAAACAATGGATGTGAAGGCTGACATGATGTAAATATTTTCTCTAGAAGTTGTAGAGTTGCACTGTGATCACTGTTTAAAAATTGCAGTAGTCTGACATTATATCACACGCAAATTTGAAGACGTCTTGGATAGGTGTGATAAAGCAATAAAGTTTGGCTGGCGTCATACCAACACCACTATTTCATTTATCCTCATCAGTAAAAGGTAAAACATCAAAAACTTTAAAGATAAAAATGAAGGTAGATATCTCAACAGTGTCAATCAAAGCTTCCATACACAATTATCTTGTAAGCCAGTCTTTTGAACTTGTGAATCCTACCATGGTATTATTATGAAAATGATCATTAAGCTGTAGTTGTATGGCTCTGTGTTTGAAATGTAACACGGCCAGCTGCTGGAAGTGTTGTTTGCTAGTCCTACCATATGCTCCTGAATCCATATAATCTTGTTCTGAGTCATGAGTAGTTTGTCTTCGTCTTTCTTTTTTTTAATTAAATTAGGTTTTCTAGTATGGATATGAAAATGAACTTGGCTCCAAGACCAGAAAGTGAAGCCAGGAGTGAAGTAGCTGAAACCTGAATTCTCTCTTTGAATGACCAGCAGAGTGTGACTCTTCTGGTTGCAAAAATAAGTATGTTTCTATAGAGGTCAATAAGAAAATGACCCTTTACTTCTCATTTGATTGATAACGTCAGAAAACATTTTCATACAGATTTGTATTTTCTCATTAGCTGGACCCATTTTATTTATTGCGTAAGACTATAAAAAATGGTTTGCATTAGTACTGTCCAATGTTCGCAGGTGTAGGATGAAGGTGTTGAGCTCTGTTAGGCTCCACCCTCCTTACCTCTGGTGTCATAAAACCAAAACACCAAACTCAAGGCTTCAAAACGCAGTCCACGATGGGCGATGACACTCGTGGTTTCCACTTCCTTTTTTATGCGATGCACTTCCAAACAGATGCACTAACTAAAGATAGTGGTGGACAGAAATCTGGTCGTGTCGGACTGGGCAATGTTATCCTGCTTGGGTCAAGTTGACATCCACATGAAATGAATTTGGTTGTTTCTAGTTGTACTTTCTAGTAGAGTTTTAAATTGCCTCTCGCACAGTGTCAGCCTGGATTGGCTCTAGTCCCTCTGCAACCCACAAAGAATAAGCAGTATAGATAATGGATGGATATTTTTTTTTAGAGTTTTAATATGTTATAACCCTCTTGACAAGAGAGGGTGAAGTAGAAGTTATTTCTTGAAACTACTGTCCTATTACTGGTGGATGTAACTTCTGTGAATATAAATGACTGTGTGTGCATCTTTAAAAGATATTGCAGCCTAAACCTTTAGCCATTAAGTTAAGTTTTAATATAGCGACTGCATCTGAAATAACTTTAATTGTTTTTCTCATTCCTCTCAATAACACCCCAGCTCGTTCTCTATCCACCCCTGGTTGTCTCTTCTCCCTTTATTCCTGTGTTCCATTTATTAATTTCCAGTCTCTCATGCGGTCCCACATCAATAATTTATGACTAATAGTTCATGTGGCTACTCCTTTTCTCCCTGGGCTAGCCGCTGCTATGTCTTATTGCAAAGAAGAGAGAGAAGTCCAGTCCCTAATAAGTTCCCATTCTTTGTAACGGGCCTGCAGGAAAAATCTAACAAAAGTGGAAGAGATTCAGGCTAAACTCATCAGGGACATAAGTGAGTCCGGCGGCAGCAACATGAAATATTGTACTTTCTCAGAGCACTTACCTTCTATTCCATCGTAATCTTTTCCCCAAATCTGTCCCATTTTTTTAAAATTCCCATATCCATGCTGCCTTTTCGGTCTCACTTTCTCAACCCTGTGAGGCTCTCCCCCGTCTTTCTTTTCATTTCTTTTTCTCACTTCACCCTCTTCCTGTCTTCTTCTGAAGCCTTGTACATGCGAACGCAATGTTTATAAACTACAAACTACAAATGAAATGTCCTCGGTGGTGCATGTGCATTGTGTGTGTGCGTGAGTGCGAGTTTGTGTGATTTGTGTTTGTGTGTCGAACTGATTCTTATCTAAAATTACCAAAGGATTCTGAAGATGCATTATGGATCAAAGAGCTTGGGTGTTTCCTTCCATTTGCAGTGATATCTCCAGTCTTTACTCACTCTACAAGACATCACAGACTGTAGCCCTTTGTCTCCGTCGGCCCTTGAAGTGGAGTGATACAACACACAGCTTGAGAAGAAGCAGGAACTGTTCTCTCCTGTTCTGTTTTTACATTTCACCTGAGCCTCCCAGAATATAAAACTGGGCCTTTGTTCTCTCTTGGTTTCTGTCTTCAAACAACTTATCTTTTTGTTCTGCACATTGAGCAGCTCCAAAGCACACATGACACTAATCCATTTGGTTGAGGACCCAATTGTTCATTAGTTTTCAAAAAACAGTTTCAATGGTGTCCTCTTGAATGGAAATCTTGACTTTGTTTGATGATCAGTTTTATTTGGGTAGGACTGGGTAGTAGGGCTGGGCGATCAAATTCATGATCCGGCTTCATCGATTAATAATTAAATATATTTCATTAGTCAGTTTGTGGTACACACACACACTCACACTCCTGCAGACATGAGAGAAGTTCTTCCGGCAGATTACCATTAAATGCAGTGTTTTACATTGTTGCAGAAGAGGTGAAGCCCTGTTTATCCACAAACTTATAAATGTGAATTCAGCAGGTTTTTATATAGATCAGCTTCGTGTGCGAGTGATGAGAAAAGAGCAGAGTCACGCTGCTGATCTGAATCACTCAGACAGTGTAGACAATCTAATCTGTTAACATTGGCGCCAAACTTATTTATTTTTCTTAAAAGTTCAATATGTGCGGAATGTAGAGAGGACCTGCTCCTGATGTAAATAAAAAGGGTCCATTCTCGGGTAAAGGAAACAACAATTCATACAATTTCGATGAAAAACTCCAATGAAAACATCACTAGGATTATTTTATTTCCAATATCTGCCAATAGATCCCTTTCACCGAAATCTTACACACTTGACCTTTAATGCTTTGACTTTTCCCCAAAAAATGTACACAAAAAAGAGCCGTCACAACATTCTACTTCGAACACATCGTTAAAGGTCACATTTTTCTTCCTTGTGTGAACTGTACTTTGACTGTCAAATAAAACATTCACAGTCGCCACGTGCACCAACACAGAGGTGCTTTCCCTTTCTCCCTTTCAGCACATCACTCTCTGTTTGTTCATTTACCTCTCTCTGTGCTCACTGTACTGTGCTTGTGTTTGTGCTCACACAGCTGTAGGCGTATACTTTTACACTTTGTGATGCAGCTGCCGGTGTGTGTTTGTGCGCATCGCTCCCCAGAGCAGGGCTTTGTTAGTTCAGTCAGCCTACCTGCTCACCTGTGGTACCATACATCTCTGCTCCTTAATCTGATTTGACTGCCTTTCTCCAGCCTCTGTCTCCACCAACTACCCTCAGTGTGATTCTGTTGTCAGGCCCAAAGTAATGAAAACACATAAAGCTCTCATTACCTGCCAGTGGCTGTGGGGCTGAGCGCCAGTAGACCCGAGCTGGGAGACGACAGGCCGATGAGGAGCATGCTCTCACACACTGTACAGTCATACGCACACGTACACACACACACACACAAGAGCAGATACGCATGCTTGAGCCCGAGGCAGGCTGCAGTTTAAATTACCCAGCTGTCATCAGGCTCTGATGGATGGCTCCCTCTCTCATGGCTGCTATATGATAGGCTATTATTGGCCATGTAATTTTTCTGTGGCCATGTTTGGATGGGTGGGCAAAGCTGATTCGGTCAGTTTCACATCCATATAAATTATAGCCGCTGCACAAAGTGATGCCGTTTTCAGTTCATTCATGATTGTTGTTTCCCCACGAAAGAAGATTTTGATGTTTACTGACAATGCGCCCTGCCACAGATGATTGTTCCAAAGTGAGCACGTGAATTTATCGATATCGACGTGATTTAAAAAAAATGGAATACTAACAAGCCTAAATTGGTGTTTTACTTTCACTTTTATGATCAGGGTGCATAGTCGCTCACAACCAATCAGGTGTAAGTATCACGTCTCTCCTGCTTATATCACTTTGAGACGACACAGACGCAGCAGTTGTTACTTTTAGTTAATCTGAATGAGGTTGTTTTAAGAGCTGTTTAATCTGTAAATCGAATTAACAACTGCTTGTGCAGCTGTGCCTTTGCCAAAATCTGTGCTCCTCTTTTCTGTGTTTCTATTTTCTTAATGGAGTTAGTGAGCCATGCAGGAGAATGATTTCCCCCCCATTCTTAAACTCACCCACAACACTGATTGTTTGATAGTTTCTTCTCAGGGAATCATTCAAGCATTTTATTGATTTTGTTGCCAACATTTGAAGGATGAATGCACATCGTTATATATATATATATATCATTATTAAGGCAACACAAATAGGTCTGAGAAAGATTGAGGCTTAAGAGGATGTGGTAGGATTTTATTAGAACAATATTTAGATATCATTCCTGCTTTGCTATTTAATAGAAACTTAACATTGGCTTAGTTTGGTCAGAGCTTAAAAACAACTCAGATTTATCCATGTAATACCCTAACCCTTTTCTTTAGATATACATGAAGCTTAAATAGAGGTCCTGACCTCTTATGGTTCAAGGCCCGGCCAAATCACAACACTTTATCTAAAGACCCTTCACATGGTAACTGTAGGAGCCATATTAACCTTTATGTTATCTTTCTTTATTAGCCATGCATGTGTGTGTGTGTGAGTAACACTGTGTCCCTAGGTGTTTTTACCCCACCTAAAGGACACCTGAACTGAACCTGAGAGGCGGAGGGTGGAGCCAAGGGGAAAGGCTTAAAGAGCCAGCCACGAGAACATCTGGGTGTGGCTGAGCAAGGCAACACTTTTTTGATCGTGTTTTGTGACGTTCGATGTGCTCTACGAGAGACTCTTTAGTTTAATGTATTTAGTTTTGATTCAAGCAAATTGTAAACCATCTTTTCTACAATAAATGGTCAAAGGGACCAACTGGACAAACCTCTACTCCTCATCTTTTATACACGCGTCAGAATCAAACCGACTCAGCCAACAGTAGTAATTAGGTAGAAATTGCAGCTACAGTAACAATATTACAGAGAAAACAATCCGTTTGCACAATGAGTAAACACTTGGAGACAGTGAGGAGAAGAAACTGTTCTTTAACAGGAAGCTCGGTTGCGTTGGAGCTTCCTGTGAAATATGTTTTGTTGGCGAACATCTGCCTCAACCATTTGGGGTAAGAGGGAAGAAAGGGGGAGAGAGGAAAGGTGAGAGATCTGTCAGACTGCTTGTTGTGATGACAACAATAATAATAGTAATACTTTAGATTGGTCTGTCCATAGTTTGCTCAAGAATATATATATTCTGCTACAATTTCCTCTTTGCCTCACTGAGGCACCTGGGACGTGACCGGTAGAGTCACAGTGTTCCAGCCTCGCACGGCACCATCAGAACAGTTTGAGGTTAATTAACTTCAGTAATGGTGGTTTAAAAGCTGCCTTTCTGCGAAGTGGAACTTTTCCAGCCCGGGGTTCGCATGAATCTGAACCATCTTCCTTTCCTGCTATGCCTGCTTTCGGTCAAGGTTCCTAGATTTTCATCTTTATTTTATACTTGATCTCCTGGAATCCTCAAGTGTAACATTGTTGGTACAGATTATTAACCTTTACATGGAAGTTATTAAACATGCAGACGGCCACCTAGAGACATGCACACACATTATTACCTCCAAGCCTGCTCCGCTTACGTCATTCCTGTTTGGCCGTACCCGGTAATACGGCTGATATGATTCTGAAAAGGGCCTGAAGCTGAACCTTAATCACTCAGAAGAGAAGGCAGAGAGAACCTGGAGGATAAATTGGATTGAACTGAGAGAGATAAAAGCAGAATGTAACAAGAGTGGGAGAGGAGAAAGGAAACGAGGGAGAGGCACAAAAGGGAAGGCAGAGCAAATTGAGAGAAGCACTGTAGTGACTGTATAGGATGCCAAACTAACCAATCTTCAAATGCATTAAGCCACTGGGAGCCTGCGCACGAGTGATGGATGAAAGAGTAAAAAAGCGAGGAATCCAGTTAAGTTATTGTTGTAGTTTTTATCAGGGTGAATATAAAGTGTTTTGATCGGAATGTAGCCTTTCCTCAAATTTCTCTACGTGATCTGATCTGTATTTTGTTTTACTAAATTAGCTGCAGTAAATTAGCTGCACTATTATATAATGCTTATAGGACAGCAGGTCTCGTATGAGTAGTCTCATCGCAGATAATGGTTTTGATGATGGGAACCCAGTTGCCATGAATATTCTCATTTCATTTAATTTATGTCTCCGCTTCAGTCTTTTGATCTCTGACTTTTCTGGCTGGTACTTCTAATCATGATTCCCATTTGGTTGTCTACCATCATCGAATCCTCCTTTGACACCAACTCCCTTCAATGAGCTACAGTCACTCTGTTTGTTTCAAAAACTAGAGGAAACTAAAGAACATATTTTTTCTCTCTCTGTGAGAAGCTGTGAGAAATGCTACTTATTCTCCCTCTTTGCTGTCCATCTTTCTTGCCTTCAAAGGTTTGGTGCACTTTATGTTTCTTGCCACCTCTGCTGACATGGAGATCTGCCAGCGGTTTGCTCTCGGTAGCCTTGTTCACACAGCCGGTTGAAGGTGGGAATGTTGTGCCTTTATAGTCACAGAGCCACACTGACGTCTGTGTGAAGGGGCGAGCTGTCATGGCGGGACACTGCGCCGATGCTGTTGTGTCACACATCATGACTGATTCCTGAACACTTCACCCGGGGGCGGCATTACATCGGCTTGTTTGCTTCTGTATAAACAAGAAAAGGCAGCATGACAAGAGGTCGTCTTCCCATTTTGTGTCACTGTGCCCCCCCTCAACGAGCCTCCACCACCAGTCACCACATCCCACAATATCTCCTGCTGATGCCTCGGCTCTGATGCTCCACTGTTCCTCTCTGCTGACACCAGGACTGGAGCCCATCTCTGCGCTCCCCTTAAAATCTGCAGCTGGAAATCTGCCCAACTTCACAACCTCTAAATCTAGACACTTTTTTTGTCTTCTCCTTCTCGCTACGAGACCTTTCCATCACAAGTGACACGACTCCTGCCTGGACTACAAAAATACAAAACACAATAGACTGCCAAGTGAAGGTCAAGCTGCAGTCACCCCCTGATCCTGCAGGGTTGAACTTGAAATCCTGCAGGTTTGAACTGTCAGAAGAAAACAAGTTTCTTATCATCATCGTGAGTGCAGGTTTTTCTTGAACTCCCTCCAGCTCACCTCGTGACATGGTCTCTTACTTTTTCAGATGGACCTGCATTTTAAGCGGAAAGTTTTCCCCCCCTGATAAGTAGGTTACAGATCTGATACCAGAGCTGCTGGAAGGCTGCTGAGGAAATTTGATCCAAGATGAATCTAGTTCATCTTAGTTTGAGCTGGATCTGATTAATCAAATTGTATCATTTTTATTAGTTGATTATTTATTGATCCATGTCTGAAAATAATATTTATTTAGCGTTTCCCTCCTCATTTACTAACTTTTGGAGAGGGGGGGGTTTCAGCTCCATCTGATTTGCGTCACCATGTCATGTGACGACTTGTTACAACAGAACGGTATCATATTTACATCTATGGCACTCAGTATGAAGGCCATACCTTCATCAAGGACCTAACAGTCCTCTCCATTTCAATCAAGAGCATCAAATTGCACACACTCTGAGATGTCTGTTCCCTAAATGTGCCACATTATGTCATCCAGATCTTTGAATTGTTGAAAAACTCCTTATCTCACAATGTTAAAGAAAGAGAATTTGTTTTGTGTTATCTTGCTTACAAACAAACCAACCAACAAAAACGGACATAGGTGAAATCATGTTAAGTGGAGGTATTTAACATACAACAGAGAAAAATGGCAAATCCACTCCAGTGAGGGTTTTTTGCCTGATGTAGGATTTAACTGATTCATAGTTCATTGTCTGTCAGTCAACTGATTAATCACCTAATTACTTCATAATCTCAGTAGACCATCCAAGGGATTCAGTGGCGTGTGCAAGTTCCTGTTGCCTCTCTGTATGCTGTTTGTACCGGATGAAAGCTGCTGAGGCTCTGCAGTGTAAATACTGTTAGATATACAGTTCAGCATGTGTGTGTTTGTGTGCTTCAAGTGCACGTGCAATTGTGTATGGCCGAGTGCAAATTGAACGCATTTGTTGTCGTACATGACTGGGCAACATCTAAAACCTCCTAAATCAAACTGTCATGGCTGAACAGCGGGGAAACACTCCCCCGATCCCCCCCGCCCTCTCTCTGCTCCATATCTGCCTTATTCCCATGTGGACGACACACATGGTGCAACAGCTGATGTACTGCACAGCATTTTGTAGTTAGCTGTTTACTGTGCGCTTCAGCAAGGAGACGGAGGCAGTGGCTGTGCAGCAGGGAAATGTACCATTAAAAAAAATATATATAACAGTGTGTAGAAATGCACTTTCACCGCTGAGCAGGAAGTTAAGTGTGTGTGTGTGTGTGTGGGAAAGGAGCAGCAGGCTGGGAAAACAGTAATGCTGTGTTTGTGTGCGCAGAGAGAGAGATAATTGATTTCTTACTTCTGCAACAACATGTTAAGATAAGCCCCGATTAACTCTTGAAATGTCCAGAGGTAAACACTCAGCTCCTACAGGAAGGTTTCTGAACACAAATTAAACGTTTCAGAGTGAGAGCCCGACCTAATTAAAAAGGCACTGGTGGCAGATGTAGGAAATGTACGATTTAGTGTTTAGTGTCTATCCACCGATTCATCTCCTGAATGCTAATTGCATCACTGAGGACTATCATTTGCTGTCATATCTGCACTGTATTTTATTTCTGTTATGATAATCAATTAGATAACTGAGAGTCCTAAACTCTCAGGTTATGAGTGTATTGTCAGTGGTGACATGATTTATCTTGATTTATCCTAAAATATGTGTCAGAAGTGATTATAGTAATTATTCAGAGGATATTTTTCCAACTTAAAGCATTTCAACATTTTACATGTCACAATTCGGATCTTTATTTAATATTCCTTTTTCATGGAGCCGTCTCCTATACTTTTGTTCAGTGTAACTCTCAACCTTTCCGACATCTTTGTAATTGTTGTATGTGAGATGGTTTGAGCACATTTTACTTTGTTGTTTTGTCCTACAGCTGTTTTATTAATCATACAACGTGAAACAATGTTTAAAACAAATCAAAAGAAATCAGCTTTATTGAAGTTTTGGTGCAATCAAGTGGAGTTGCATGAAGAATTGGTGGTTTTCTGAGTTTGGTGCAGAAGATCTTGACTGGTCTGCTCAGACCCTTGACTTCAACTTCATCTGACATCTGATGGACCATCAACTTATTACAGAACAGTGCCAGAGCCTCTGAACAAATTTAGATTTTCCGTAAATTAAAGATTGAATTATTCGACTCCAAGAACATGCAACAAGTGTGTTAGAAAAAAAGGTACAAAACAAGAACAACGGCAAAGAAAGACAAAATGACGACCTATGCAAAATGACCAAAAAGAAAAGCGAAAAGACCATAAAGAAACTTGTTAGTGAAGAGATGAAAAATAAGGGATTAGTTGTACTCGTCTGAACGTCACAGTCACATTATGCTCCAGTTTTTTTCAGCCCACTCAACCAATCCATGTCATCGGCTTCCCCAAAGTTTTTCAAACATGGCACTGAGCGAGCGCTTTGTTTCACACCTCACTCAAGGTAGAAGCCACAGCTGGAGGCTCCATCCTGAGCGATTTAGCGTTTGCTATTTATCCAGGCCCAGCATGCACCTGCTCGTTGGTCACACGGCACTGCAGGTGTGTTTGATTTGGGTTATTTAGCGTAATAACCGGGCGGTGCATTAAATCAGTTATTTCAGGCTCCAAGACATTTTTCATCAGCAGGCGCAAAACTTCTAAGTGAACTCGTTGTTACTTTCAAAACCCAGAGTGTAATTCATGGGCAAATTGAAATCTGTGCCAACTGTCTGTGCTTCTCTCTGATCAGCCTCCCTTGCTGTGGGCCGGCCCCCAGGGTCCTTTTCAATCCTTCAGCTAAACTACATCACGGCTTCCCTCTTTCCCTCTTTCCCTCCTTCCTCTGTCTTCCTCTGTTCTTCTGTTGTTTCACCTCCCGCTTATTATTCTCTTTCTTTTGATCAACATGCATCTGTGTTGCTCGATCCTCAAGCAAAATTATTTAACCTTCAAATGCTTTCATACAATTTCTCTTTTTCTTTTTCTTCCTCTTTTTAAATCACTTGCTCTGCCTCCTCAACTCCCCCTCCTCTTGCCCTCTCCCTCAGGGTGTCATTTAAACCACCAGTTAAATTATTTGCACTCTCTTCACTCCCTCTTCTTCTCTTCCTTTTCATTCAAGTCCTTTATGTGCCTCCTGTCTCTATTCTTTCTTTGGTCACTTTGCTTCTCTCTCTCTCACTTTCTTTCCCTCTGTCTTTTCAACTTTTCCTCTGCCTTCTGCATTTCCCAGAGGATCGCTTTTTATCCTCCAGCTAGAATATCCACTCCTCCATCCTCTTTGCATTTATATCTCTGGTTGGAGTCTCTGTCTCTCCCGCAGCTTCTCTTTTTTCTTCAAAAACATTTCTATCCTTTCACTTTTTAGACGTTTTAGTCACCCTTCCCTCTACACAAACTATACTTCACTATTTGTGCACATGAGTGAGTGTTGGTATGTGTGCAGCTAGTCTCTCACACCACCGAGCTCCTGCTCCCTGGACAAGAAATCCATTAACTTCATGATGTTCCTGAACTTGGAGGAAATTGAGTTACGGAGCCCTATCGACTTTCCAGGACTTAAAGCACTTTCCCCCTGAACTACCTTGAGTCTCTTTTTGTCTCTGTCTCTGTTTTGCATGTCAGCCTCCAGCATAAAGTGAGCTTCCACTTCTTTGCAGATGACTCTAAATTGTATGTGTGTTTTAACCCCAACGGCTCTAATCAAATTAATGACCGTCCTTGTCCCAAAATGCTGGATAGCCCAGAATATCCTGCAGCCAAATATTGATTAGACTGAGGTAATTATCAAGGTAATTACTGACACAGTCAATGTTTGTACCTCAAGCATTTTGGCCCCCTGTCTCAAAATGTAGCACATAACTCTTAAATTCAAGGTGTCACATTTGTCATCTAAAGTTGAATTAGCAGTTTTCCAGTGTCGCTATGTTTGAGTCTCAAGAAATCTGTCTCATTTGATCCAGGAGAAGTCTATAGTTTATAGACCATCACACATACCTTCATCTCCTCCCATTTAGACCAGTCTCCTTTAACATGCCTGAGTCAAGAGAGTCTACATAAATTACAGCTCGTTCAAAATGCAGCAGCCAGACTTCTTGCTGAAACCGAAAAGGCAGCTCATTACTCTTAGTTTACTAAGAGTAATGCTTTTCTCGCCGTAAAGGCTTTCCTCGCCGTTCCACAGTCTCTGGCTTTTCCGTTAGGGCCTCTCGTCTTTGGAACAACCTCCCTGAGGAGATTTGACTGGCGAGGCAGCTTATCCTCTTTTCAATCCCTGTAAAAGACACGTTTCTAAAGTGCCTTCTCAGAGCTTTGTGGTGTAAAATTCACTTTCAACTTTTGGTGTTACTTCTAAAAAACGTTTTCTTTTACAAGTCCTTTCTCCTGGCTCTCTCTTGGTGTTATTGAATTTTCTAGAAAACTCTATTTTACTCTTTTCTCATTTGTAGAGTTTGCTCTTATATTCCCCCAATGTTGTATGATCTTCTGTTTTTGAATGTCTTCTACTTTGATGTCGTCAACTTTTCATTTCTGTGTCCATAACGCACTTAGCAACTCTGCAACTCTTTGGAGATATTTAATGAAATCTGAGAAGAAGTCTTAGTGTGATTTTAAATTGTTTTCTGGAACGGCACATTTAACCTAATCACAACCAAGAGATGGAAGAGAGTGGATATAAGGTGTATGTGTCTGTGGGCTTAAAGTGAAGCAAAATGTAGTAAGACCAGGGTAAAGTAATAGCTTTAGAAGAATTGTCAAAAAAGGCTCAACCCAGGTAACTTTAGATGAAAGTGAAACACGAGTGGGACGGGGGCGTGAGAACACTTTGCTTCATAAGTATTTTTACAAGCTTGGATGGAAAATGTCTTGTTGTTTCTGATGGGAGACCATTGCCTGTGTATTACTAAGTTCAAATTCATGTTGTGGCACTTATGGTAATTACGAAGCGGGCAAAATATTTTTAGCAATTTGGGTGAAGTGACCCTTCAAGAGACAGACATTAGCAAATGAATGACTCCAAGACGCAAAGAGACTTCAGGGAGCAAACGTCAAGGCTCCTACCCGCTGCGTCGCTCAGCCGGAGAGATTCATGATTGTTAACAACCAAAAGGTTAATGTTGTCAAATGGGGAAAATCAGCCGATGTTTTTGTGACAAAGTCGGAGCTAATTTACTGACAAATTAGTCTGAACAAACAAAAACAACAATTACATTCACGATCAAACCTCGCAGGGTGTGTCTGAGCACAGGTGCTGTCAAAACCACAGGAGATGATTTGCATAACGCAGATCCTGACGAGTCATTCTCCAAAAGGAAGGACGACTTGTGAATGAACTACAGTAACGCGAACAGTGATGATTTAAATTATGGACCGCGCGACTGTTGGGCTTGGCTAGATGTTGCAATTAATTTCTTCTGCCACAACAAGCTGCACCAGGACCCCTGCTGTCCGTCATCGCATTGCTGATGTGCTGAGTTTGTTCTCACATCTGTTTGCAAAGAGGGACCTGACAGCTGGCAAACCTGGACCTAACCAACAAAACTAGGAACAAGCTCCTGTGCGTGTTTCTGGTTTGCTCGGAGTAATGAGAGTTGAGACAGGGATGGGTTTTGAATGGGGAGGAAAAAAATAAAGACGACAAAATATCAACATCCAGGATTGTCTGTTTCTTCGCTAGATATGTATCTCCTCAGATGCATGTATCACTGAAAATTAGAGCTGTCAAACGATTAAAATATTTAATCCTGATTAATCGCATTTTGTCATAGTTAACTCGCGATTAATCGCAATTAATCGCAAATTTGTATCTATTCTGAATGTTCCTTCATTTATTATTTTTCCATAATTTTACTTTCGTTTTAATGCTCTTATCAACATGGAAAAGTGGATTGGCTTGCTTTATGCAAATGTTTTATATTATTGAAAAACAACATTGCCAAACAGGGCGGTACAAAATAAGATTATAAAGTGCACATTTCAGGTAAACAAGGACTCTCCCTATAGTGCAGTTAAACCATGGCTTAATATTTTCTTTTTTTCAAGTTTGCTGTGAACATAGCAGTCAGTCCTCTTATTTCAGAAACAATGAACCATAACAGTTAGGTTACCAATAAAAGGTAAGCCTACTACTTCTTTGCTTTAAGCTAGCAACTCAAACAGACAAGCAACAAATAACAAACAAACAAAATACACAGGCAGGTGTCGGCCTACTTTGAAATAAATGAAACACACAACTTTGTAGGGCTATTTGAGTCCTCCCCTTATTTGTGGAAAATGTATGAAATAAGAAGTACCCTATTTTTAAATAAATAAAAACATATAGCTGCAGCCTAATAGTGTAACGGACTGGGTTTATGTTTATGTTTGGTTTTGACGTATGCTCAGTAAAACACTGTTGAAGGAGCGCTCTGATGTCTGACGGTCATGAAGGGGTCTGGGTGGGACATGTGACTGTTTTAACCAATAGGATGGGGGGATCGGGGATCAATGAGGAAGTGAAGTGTTGATGTCTGCGAGAGACGGAGTAACAGCGAGAGGTGCACATGTTCGTGTAGAGGAAAATACCAGTTACTAAACCACGAAGAAGTTCCGTGTCCTGTGGGACGCTACAATAGCTTTAAAATATATATTTTAGGTGGCGAAATATTAAAACAAAAAGCGAGAGCAGGTCAGACTGGAGGCGAACACAGATACTGAAGCTGCAGCTGCAGCTCTGCTTTAACTCGAGTTAAAAAAATTGACGGCGTTAAAATGGGTTTGCGTTAACGCCGTTAATAACGCGTTAAACTGACAGCCCTACTAAAAATGAGATACCCTTTAAAAGCTCAGTGGATTTAGCCTTTGATGGTCCTCTGAAGGGTTTTACAATTAAGTGATTTCCATCATTTTGTCTGTTTGTCAGTGGTAATTGGTGTAAAAAATGAGGTAAAGCTTCCACCATCGTTATTCTGACATGTACATATGTGTAGGAACCTTAAACTTCCCTTTTTCCCATTAAATGTATGTGATAGAAGCAATCAGGGAAAACCTTTTGACTGGCTCCTTCACTATATGGAGCCATTTTCAGGTTGCTTCACTGAGCAATTTACTCAAATGCAGACATGAACGTGTTGGATTGTTATATTTCAAATGAGACAGTTCAGTCTGCAGAAGAACCTTTTGTTATTGCTAAACCTTCCCAAGCTGCAGAGAAATTCTTTTCACAGATTTGATTACCTTCTGCTTCAGGGTGTCTTCTCATATTCAACCCATGTCTCCTCATCAATAGCTCGATCATCCTTGCCAAACTGATCCGTCAATATTTGGTTGCCCTTAGCTCTTTAGCTATGATGAATTTGAGAAAGGGTTACAGAGGTCAGGAGAGAAATAGTTTTCTCATTTCCACAAAAAACGGAACATTCTGTCACACCAATTACGGTAATTGCATTTTTAATGATGCCACTTTGCTGCCCTGTCAAGTTTTATCACAGCCCCTAAAATGATGGCGTGTCTGAGGTTATGGCTGAGGTGAAAGGCCATGGAAGAAAAGACAAGGCTGCTTGTTCAAGGTGTCACTGCTCTGTGCAAGTGTTGACAACTGGACAGCATCTGAATCCCTGTGATTACATGTTCTCTCTCCATGGATTGTTTCGTTCATACATGGGTTTCACACTTTCATCCCAGAGGTCTTGATTAGAAACACATTCATGTTGCTTTTTGTGTCTGTTCATCTTGAAATTGCAGCGTTCCAAAAAATCTGTCAAAACAGTTATTATTGCGTGTGAAGTCTCTTCACACATCATTGTGTGTGAAGTGACTTCACACCATTTGCTAAAGCTCAGGTCAATTAGTGGTGAGACTGCGAGGGCCCTCATTGAGCTCATTTCCAGTTCCCCTTTGGGCAACATTTGAATCCTCTGTCTTACTTGTCTGCTTCCCCTCACTTTAAAGCACTAGCTTACTTTGGCAACTCTGATGAAAGAGTAATAAATCTGCTAATTTATGGCCTCTCCTCTGCTCTCCTCAGATACTATGAAGGCGCCTGTTTAATGATGAAACCACTTTGAAACTGGATTTCTTGCAGGAGTGTCCACAATGAAAGTTTGTGAAAACAGATGAGGCAGCTGTTTTTCCAACAAAGTTGAGGATTTTAACACTGTATCTCCAAATCAAATGACTATATATGTTTCCAGAGATATGGATGAATGGTACAGATAAACGGACAGATACAGATAGGAGTGGATAAGGGGGGAGGAGCGGGCACAGAATCCCTGTGGTACAAAAGTTTTGTGACTGCAAGCAGCTTCTGACCTCAACAGTGTGAAAGGAAATCTACCCTTCCAGGTTCAAAGAGCTAATGAATATAAATGAAAGGCATCGACAAAAATGAATCGGCTGTAGATTAAAGATCAGAGCCCTGTGTAATTGTGATTATGCATGCATTTACCTCATCGATGGCAAGCATCAGCACTTTCTGCGTTTTAAAGGCCAATAACCTGCCGTCTCCCCCTTCTCTCTCTCTCGCTCTCTCTTTCCTTGCAGGCTTAGGAGTTGCTCTTAGAGTGTGTGTATGTGTGTGTGTGTGTGTGTGTGTGTGTACGTGCACCTGAATAAAAATGGGAGATGTTTTGTATTGGTACGATTTTAAAGTGTGTATGGACACATGCAGATTATGTAAACCGTGAAGTTTGGGACTTTACTTTTCTGTTTACTTTTTGACAAGATTGGATATTACCATCCACAGTGTGTGTGTGTGCATGTTTTTGGATTCTTATAGTTCTGGGGGAAGTGCTGTGTGCGACGGCCAGAGTTTTCCTCATCTTTTGTCTATTTAGGCCGGTATATCCTCCTCTTTTTGTTTCAGTAACTTAATCTATTCATGGTTTTCGTTTGGTTTTGTAAATAAATCCTTATTTCGGTGCATCCAACAGTTGTTTGTGCTTTTTATATCTTATGGCTTCATCTGAACCTTTTGTTTTGTTTATTAATCATTGAGTGGCCACAACAGCGTATATAAACTCTTGGTGGATTTTTATGAATTTAAGTTTGTGAAAGACTGATAAAACAAGACTCACATAATTATCCTTTTCTTTAATATAGGAAAGTTAAAAAATAAGGAAAGTAGGTTTATAAAAACTTTTTAAAAGTTGTGTTGGTGTTTAAACTGCACATTCTACTGAGTTTGCACATTGTAAGAATCTTTATCGCCTCACTTCTCTGAGTCATACATGTAAATCTGAGTGTGTGTTCATGTTTGTGTTTGTGTGTCTGGACCAATATCAGCCTGTGTCAGTCTGCCAGCAGGACTTTAGAAGGTGCTGATCAGCAGGAACAGCGATGGGTTAAATACCCCATGTCGTGTTACTTTGATCTCGGTGCTGACAGAGGGAAAGCTGGTTTGGTGGGAAGGAGGAGGAGGAGGAGGAGGAGGATGACAACGTGTGAGATGAAGGGGAGATGGGGCAGGGGGAGGGAGATGTGGTTGTTGAGGAGGGGGGCGATGAGAGGAGAGTTGGGTGCTTGAGGTGGAGGGGAGGGAGAGTGTTGCAATGCAGATAAAGTGATTCGAGGGACAGAGTGACAGACACGTAGGAGACACATTAATATGTACAAGGAGCAGCTGCAGTGACAAAATGCCACTGGCTCCATGTAAAGTATTTAAGACAATATTCTCACATATTATTGTAATACGGTTATTTGGTCGAGTGGCTCCAGGCAAGGTTTTTTATTAAAACTGCAGAAGCAAAGGTTTATATAAAACATCTGTAGCCACTGGATCTGCGCGGCTGTAACACTCTTCAAACACCAACAACAAGTGTTGGATGGAGGGAATCTGGAATTTTTCATTTCTATCAATTAAATGTAAAAATGTGTGAGGTCGCAGATTAATTGCTCTGTCTTCTTATAATAGAAGATCAAAACTATATGTCCCTAAATCCAAGATGGCGTCTATACACGTCTTGTTTTGTCTGATCACAAGTTAGATCTTCCTTTTACCATGATGTAGATTAAATATGAAAAGTCTGTAATTTTTCCTAGAAACACACCAATTTAGTAGATTTAGTGCTGGATAAATAGAGATCTAAGAATACGGTAAAAATGTAGGAGAGTACAGATATATATCCACAGCCCCATACTGCCTGTACATTTATAGACTCATCGTATCATCTTAAATCATGAAGAGTGTCTCATCTCCTGCGGCTGAGAGGCTACATTCCTTAAGTTAGTAGTTTCAGTCACTGACATAATCTTCGTTTAAAGGATGCGATCTATCCAAAACCTGATAGTGGAATAAATACTGTGCCCTGTAAATTTGAGCCCATAAATTGTCTGAATATAGAACTTCACCAAGTCATTTGATATCCTCTAGTAGGGTCGGTAAACAAACTGTGCATATTACATATTTTTTTGGAAACAGGATTTGAGTTAGCAACTTTTTATGTTCATTTACTCTCCAACAGCCAAATACTCACTATTTTAGTTTGGGTCAGTTTCAGTCTTGGGGGATTATTCACTCCTCTCAGATGTCCTGTGCCTGGTGTCATAAATTAACTGTTATCATCCAGGAAAGTTGTTGCTTCTCCTAGCTCCTCACAAGTTTGGGGAAAAACATCTTTTGATTTACAAGGTTTTTCATTTGACAACTCGGATAACTTTATATAATCCAAAACCCTTGTACTCATGTTTATATTTTCCCCTGCTTTATTCTATCACTTCTGCTTCTCGCGAAAGTTTCCGCAGAGAAACATTAAAGATTCATCGTAACTTCACAGAGGGAAAGTCAGTCAGGGAGAGAACAATGCAGACGGAGACACAGAGGAAAATAGGACAAGACAGAAAATGGTAAGAAACACACAGGCAGGCAGACAGTCAGATAAACAGCCCAACAGCCCAAGCCAAAAAGACAGATGCTTGCTCCCTGTTCTCCCTGTCCTATCTGGCTATGTGCTCTCCAACCCCACTCTTCAAAGCCTCAGCAGGAGGTGACACTCTCAGCTCTGCTCCCTGGTTCCCACATAAAACCTCCCCAGTCTATTTACCTTCTGCAGGGATTACACTCAACACTCATCTCCTGCATGCAGCTCATTTGAGCAAATCCCCTCCTGTGTGTCTCTGGCTCAATCGCTCTTTGCTTGCACATTTGTGTGTGTCTGTGTGTGTGTGTTTGTGTGTGTGAATGGGACTGAGCGAGAGGGTGCCATCAAGAGAACAATTGTTTGTCTGTATGTCTGCGTATTTCTGTCATGGGAGATTCATTTCTACCTGTGAGGCTACCTTTTATCCAGGAGAGTGTCTCCTTTGAAAGCATTTCAATCCTCTTGGTGACTGCAGGCTTTGATTGTCTTGGAATCTCCAACATGCAAGGTAGCCAGCGTATGTTGTGGAGATCGGGATACAGGATCACAAGAAGATGTAGCATGAGATGGTTCGGCTTTTATCAATCACGAGATTCATTCGTCAATCAGCTGATTACGTCAATCAGTTTGCGTATCAGGTCAGAAAGAGAGATCAGATTCTTTTTGGGTATGTTTATTCATTAAACAGTGCTGGTGAAAGATTTGAACATCCATCGAAAACATTCTTATTTGATATGGTGCATGCTTGCATCTGAAAATCTTAAATTCTTAGATTTAATTTACATGAAAGAGACAGCGATCTATTTGTAATTTCCTGCGATTACACAATGCTTCAGTTGAGTAAACGGGTATTTCAGGCTGAGAAGTGAAACCTTCTGTTGAAGCCATAATATTTGGCTTTTAAATTCTGCTTTAAAAATGTTTTTGCTTCGGGCACCTTCCAACCTTCATGTCAAGGATTTTGCCTGAAAAATGTTTGATGCGCCTCATTTATATCACACTTGATATAGTGTGGAAGTTTTTTTTTTAATCAACCTGTTTTTGTGCTTAAGAGTCACCCCTGCTATCTCACGTGCCTGCAGGCCGACCCTGGCTCTTCTGGGACAGTAGACCAGCTGTAGTTCATTAAATGCCAGGCTTTGTCATTTATAAAATAGAAGCATTATTTGGAGAAGAGTTTCACTGTTATCACTGAGCTGGACTGCGCTTACCCCGGCCGTATATATGAACCACTGCTACTCGCCTCCCAGCTATTTGATTTAATTCAACTTTGGTTAAAGTGAAAACTAGGAATCCCACGGTGTGGAAAATTTCCCACCAGGTGATAAACTGGTTACAGAGTACACCGGACATTTTTATAATACAAGACATGTTTCAGCTCAATAATCTGCAGAGTGCTTACTTCAATCTTTAGCATTTTTCACTGTGGACATCTTTAGTCTTGTCGAGCAGCTGAAGGTTTGTGTCTTCGAGTAGATTATAAGTGTCTCGTACAAATGCTGCTACCTGCATCAGACAAAGTTTGCAGATTGCATCATTAAATGTCCAGCGTCAAAGTAGCTCGAGAGGTAACCATGGGCTACCGTGTTAACTCTACTATATATAACACACCCATCAACGTCAAGTCAGTATGCTTCCACAACCCTTGCCCCCCCCTCTCGGACTTCTTCAGTGTGATGGGAATCCTTTGAAAAGCCTTCTTCTCGTTGCCCTCGGTGCTGTACCAGTAATCTACTGAAGGACACTTAAAGTGTTGCTATGGCAGCTAAAACAGTTTTCATTGCTCCCTTGATTTTCAAAAATCTTGGTCTCTTGGGAGATCAGTATCCCTGTGGTGACCAGCTAAGGCTCTAACATCCTCTAGTGTTTCTGTCCTCTTCCTGTCCTGAGGGTATTAAAGTCATTCATAGAATTGGTTGGACATTTAAATGTGCAAAAGGCACGATGACCAGCCTTGGCTTGTGCAGGCTACTCAGGATGTGAGATTTTAAGCTGAAGGATTTGGTTTGTCAAAGGCGATTTTAAGTAGAAATCATTGATTCAATAAGTTGAAAAATCAGCTTCACTTGGAAAACACCTCATACCTCCCGACAGCCCCCTCAATTAAGCAAGATCTATGAATTATTCTCTGTGAATCTGTGAAAATGTCCAAGTTTTTGTTGAAATTAATTGAGTAGTTATTTGTGTTATTCTACTGGCAAACCAACCAACCAACAAACAAATGGACAGGGGCACGAACAGATTTGTTCAATAGATTCGATCATGATGATGAATTACCAAAACACTTAAGTCCTTGTTAACCTCAGCTTATTGTCTGATTGTGAAACAAACAGGGTTCCATTTCTAATAATTAATCAGATTTCTTTTAAGGCTTTTACAATAAAACAATATTTGAAATGTTTAATAATTTGTGTACAATGCTGAGCTTCTATAATGCTCCTGAAAATGAATATACATTAATTCCACACTCAATTTCACAGTTAATTGCTGCAAGTGGGAGAATTATGGGTAATACAACTGGGGTCATGGCCCAGTAAAGCTTGATAAACCCTCCTATAGATCCTTGTGAGAGCGCTCATTCTGAGAATACAGATGAATATAGCTACTGACCTTGGTTCTGCTCCGTTGAGCCTGTTTTCACAATTCAACACATTTCTCTGTGTTCACTGCAGCTCTGCGCTCTCTTTGCTGGTCTGCCTCTGTAACCCTCAAAGCTCAGTTTGACATTGTATGTATCGATGTGTGTTTGTTTTTCGCACTGACACAGGAGATCTTATATTTTCGGATCTGCTTACGAAACTTTCAACCTACGTCTGAACTCTGCCTCCGTGAAGAGCAACAGCAATCTGCTCCGACAGCAGAGCAGGAATGACAGCATCAAAACAGGCTGTTACGTTGTGCTTGTTGTCGGAGGCAAAGTTTTTCTTCAATGAAGGCCCACATCTGCCACACATTCCCTCAACTCAAGCACTTACTTTTGTCCGGTCAATCAATCACTGTGACCCTGTGCACTTACACAACAGAGTGGTGCAAAATGGAAAGTGAGAGAGGAGAATAGCGGTAAGAGACGATGTTGAAAGTCAATCCTCCCCCTGTCCTCTTTTCTTAGTGGACCTGATGTATTGCCATCACTGTGCTTGTCTGTGTGTGTGTGTGTGTGTGTATTTTTTTTGTCACTTTGCGTTGACAGTGGAAGCATTTCACTGTAGCCAAATGCACACTATCCTCCCACACTATTGTATCTTGATCAGGTGTGACAGTGGGGGAGAAACGGATAGAGAACGAGACAAAGGGAGATGGCCTGAGTGCAAAGAAGGCATGTCTGAGCTCATAATCTAATCTGATATCCAATTTGTTGAGTTACCCAAACCTCTACCCTCTGCTCCCTCCTCTTTCTCCTTCACCCTCCTTGATCATTTCATCCATGCATCTCCCTCTATACACTCTCCATCCTTCTCTTTTTTTTAACACCATACTCTTGCCAACTTTTTTCCCAGTGCATAGCAGAGAAATTTTTAGCTTAAAGTGCACTGCTTACTTTGCAGCATCCATAAGCAGGGATGTGGGTGTGTGGGTGTGTGTGTGTGCGTGTGTGTGTGTGTGTGTGTGTGTGTGTGTGTGTGTGTGTGTGTGTGTGAGAAAAACTCATACTCTGTCTTCTTAGCTTTGCCTGGCAGCGACTTTGACAGTGTATGTGTGCTGCAAACAGGATTACAAACACACTGGTGACTATGAGAGGGAGGAAACTCAATTCATTGCTTCAGGATAATGTCTGCTACACTCTTAAAAAGGTGCAGCTCTAATTAAAATAAATGTAGTGTCAGTAGGTGCAGCTGTTTGAATGTAAAAGTGACAATTTGCAGGGCTAGTTGGTGAACGAATGTATGTGGCTATCCACAGTGTCCCCAAACCTAAACCACTGTGTGTATTTGACTCTTTTCAGACATGCACTGAACTCTGGACATTTTTCTGA